>NC_053156.1:181846444-181956444 GCF_016835505.1 Polypterus senegalus | reverse complement strand
GAGCTGAGCTCGGAGCATATTCTTTTTTTACCTTGTCAATTGTGTAATGCGTTTTTGGAACAGGTTTGATGCATGGAAGTGATCACTTCGTTCAGTTAGTTCACGTGTGCTGCTCTCTTGTGTGATGTTGCGATGTCCACGGCTTTAATGTTAGCTAAGACCTGGCAGTTAAAAGTTTCTCGCTACAGCAATTTGAACTCCGTTACAAAGTGATACAAAGTCTCATACCTCGTGTCTTCTCATTAAACTTGTATCTCGCGAATAAAGTATTCAGAATTTTTCTTCAGCGCTCTTTGGGAGCTCTTCCTTCTTTTCTACGTACTGCGTTCACAGTCAGCTCACGTGATTACGTGGGAGGCGTGATGATGTCACATGCAGCTGCGCCCCCCACGGCCATCGAGCTAAAGTCCATTACGGTATATGGAGAAAAATAGGTCCCAGTTATGACCATTACGCGTAGAATTTCAAAATGAAACCGGCCCAACTTTTGTAAGTAAGCTGTAAGGAGTGAGCCTGCCAAATTTCAGCCTTCCAGGAGTGAGTGAGGGCTTTGCCTTTTATTAGTATAGATTACAGAAAAGGCACAATATTGTCCACATATATATTAAGTGGTTAAATCATTTAATTTGAATTAACATTTTAAATTGATATTTAAAAACAAAAGTTACTTTTTTCTAAGTACCACAATATGCCAACAGAATAAAAACTCAGGACACCAATTATTCCTTTCAAACAATTCAATCTTAGTTTCATCTGTCTGCAAAACATTTTACCAATATTGTCAAAGTGGTCATTAGCAAATTTCATGCATGGAGTGTTTTTTTTTTTTTTTTTGAAGTTCAGTGGCTTCCTCGTTAGTGTCCTGCCATGGACACCTTGTCTGTTTAATGTTCTGCATATGGAAAACACATGAAAAGATGCATTAGCCTGTTCCAATGATTTGTTCAAGTCTTTTCTGTTACTCTTAAGGTTCTTTTTTTATTTCACTGAGTATTCTGCTTTTTGAGTTATCTTGGCTTGGTGTCTGTTTCTTGGGAGATAACTCCACAGTACTGAATCATTTCCATTTATACACAATTTATGTACACTACTAGTCAAAAGTTTTAGTGCATCTCATTTTTTTCCAGTTTTTATGGAAATACATGCAGTTTAATATCTTAATGTTTCATGATGACAAGGCATGTAACAAATAAACAATGGCAAATAAAATAACTTTTCATTCAGAATGCCAGTCACAACTTTGTCTCCTGCAAAATAACCCTAGAGCATCACACTTCCTTCTCCATGTTTGACATTTGGTCTCACACACTGAGAAACCATCCTTTCATCATCTTGACAGTGTACAAACACTTTGCGTGATGAACTGAAATCCTTTGTCCTTTAATTATTGGATTTCATTCTGCCACTCAGGCTGTTAAAACTGTAGCATAAAGTCTTTTCTTCACAATAGAAACTCACACTTGCTTTTGTGATCACAGGTGCCTATTGCGCAAGATGGTGATCCTCAGAAACTTGTCTTGTGATTGCATGGTGACGCTGGGTCTGCCAGATCTCTTCTTATCAGAGTTTCTTCCAATTTCCAATTGCCTTTGAATTTTGTAGGAAAGCATGCTCACTAATACTTTGATGTTTTTTTTTTTGTTTTTTTTTTGCAATTTCTGTAAATGAAAGGGCTAGTGATTGCCTCAAGAGAATGACTTCAGAAACATCATTTCTGCCAGTGTAGAAAACATTTCTTTGACACATTGGCTGGTGCTTCATCATAAAAAATTTAAAATCCCTAAAAAAAAGACAAGAAGGTTGTTAAGAAGAAAACGTTATGACAGATTGTCAAATTGTACTGGCTGTTAATTTAAATCTAGTTAAGCATGTCTTTCACATGCTGAAACTGACTACAGTATAGAATTTTACAGTAACAGATCAAGAGTTTGTAAATGTGATCGTGTTGTCAACTTTCTACCCAGCATTTACAAGAAGCTTGTATGAAAATGTATATATTAATAGTTTACCTGGAATAATCTGATAATTTCAGATTGTTTATAACTAAATACTGCTACCTAATTTACTTAGAAATCAATCATGTACCCTAATGCTTAGACATTCACGATTAACTGATCACTCTTAATTCACTTCCAGAGAAGCCCAAAGAACCAGAGTATTTTTAGCAGAATACAGCATGACCCAAACCTGGAAAGCTCAGATTGCCAGTATTTTGAAAGGTATATCAACACAGAAACACACACTTACTCATTACTCAGTCTCATGTTTGCAAGGTGCCTAGCTAAATTTTCGTTGGAGAGCAGCTTTCATGATGAATAAAAGGGTGTTGTACTGTGTTGGCCATTATGAATGTAGTGAAAAGTCAAGCAAAATGACACATGTTATTGGCTAACTATAAAGATTACAATATGCAAGCTTTCGAGACAACTTGGGCCCCTTCTTCAGGCAAGATGTAGAATAAAAGGTATCATTTTGCTTGACTTTTCACTACATTATGAATTAAAAAAATTCTGAAAAGGATAGCAAAGTACTTTTCAAGTACTTTTGGTTTTTCAATACCAGCTACTAGTGAACAGGTGACACACGCTCTGCATTACATTAAAATGTTTTCTTATAACATTGGAGCCATTTAAGGCATATCTCAAGATCTATTAAGTTAAAGTGTGGCATAGATCTCAGAACAAGATTGTTAAGCATAACTCTGTGTGGGCTGCAACTAATGATTATTTTGGTAGTCGACTAATGGTTCAATTTATTTTTCGATTAGTCACGATTTTTTCATGCCTGATTATTTTGATGCCTGCAACCTGCACATCCTGTTCTGGGCTCCAGTCTGTGTCTTACCTCATCTGCTCACGTCTGTCAACCTGTGAATGTCACCCTGATGTCTCTGCATTAACACGATTAAAATTAATAATAATCAAATTAAAATAACAACCAGTGAAACATATGAATTTGAAAATAATCAAGATATTTTTAATTTATATTAGTGTGACCATCACAATAAAAAAGAAATACATTAAACAATACAAACTAAAATGCACATAGTCTTTAAACAAAAAAGTGCATTTAACTTAACCAAAAAATACATTGTTACAACTGAAAAGTTTTTCATATTTTAGTAATAAATGACAAAATGTAGACAAACTATATAATGTGTAAAGCCGAAGTGCAAAGATCAAGTAAACACTTTCACAAAAGGTTCAAGGACGATACAATAGCTTCTGTGGTGCAGCGGTAAGAATTGCTGGCTTATAATCCCCCAGTTCGATCCAGACTGCCTCATATATTTACCGTTTTGAGTAGTGAGTTGCTCTTATCTTCTTATATAATACGCTACCGTGGCTGTTCGTTTGTCTGTCCAGGATTTAAAAATCACCTGTAGCTCGCAAACCATTTCACCTATTGACCTGACATTTGGTGCACAAATACTACGTGACATCTACTATACGCTTTCGTGGTGATGATTTTTATTATTCTTTTTATTTTATTTTATTGTAGAATCAAATCTCAGCAGCATGCAGCAGGGTGTCCGTGTGGCGCATGCGTATGTGCATCGTTCTCATTCTCTACCACCTTCACGGTCACTTCCCCCTACCTCTTTATATCTTTGATCATTCTTGAGGCAGACTGAAGACTTAAGTGCCAGCTTAAGTGTAAAATTAAGAAAAACGTATTAAGTAATTGCAACACAAACACTGACTTAATCAGTTTTAACGTGAAAAGATGTCGACGAAAGAAGAGAAGCAGCTGGCCGCTAGGGTGGAGAAAATAAGAGCTGCTCAGGAAGCAGTAAGTGCATCAGCCTCTGAGCAAACAAATGGTAAACAGAGAAAGAGTGTTAAAACTATGAATGCTCAGTCAAGTGTATTCACTGCACGTTATCGTGCAGTACGCCGTTACTGGTTGTTAATATTATACAATAAACACATACATTTGATTCGCATTTGTAACAGACACTGTTTTAAATGTATAGTACTTGTAAAAGTTACCATTTTTTTTCACTTTTATTTTCTCAGTCACGATCATGATACATACTAGAGACACCCCCCATACACCCACCCAGGGATCTGACGCTGTTACTTTTTTACCTGAAACTGGGAATAACTGTACATGTGAGTGGTGTTCTGAGAATTTCCAGTTCGATTGTCTCAAATCACAATGGATAAAAGCTGACACACAAACAATGGCGAATCTGCCTTATTTGTATCTCATTGTCAACTTTAATTTTATTGAGTGTTCCTGCTTACGCTGAATTAGTGTGCGTCTTAAGGCCCATGATGTCAAAGATGCACTGACAAAAAACAGAGACATGGGTATATATGATATTTGGAATTATTCATTTTATGACTTTATAGTACATTTCGGAAAACATTGTGGCACAGATGCAACATTATTCATATTCATTCGCGTACCTTCTTGTGGTTGTAATCAATGACCACATTTTTTTTTTTTTTCCGATCTTGCCCAGTCTGCACTGAACTGCAGAACATGCAGAGGAAAGAATGTTCCTCTGCACGGTGAGCCATGAACAGTCTTCTTTTCTCAGTGGACCCCGTACATGTCTTCCACAGTACATGTTCTTTGATTACCGCCAGGTCAACTTGTTATAGCACAAGCAACCGGCCACCAGTGTGCTGCTGCTAGCACTGAATAAGCTCACGCCTTCTGGTGTCCGCGCACAGCACCGGGGAAAAAGAAAGAGACAAATATATGTGACATTTTGAAGAAATAATTGTATGACCTGAATAGTACCAATTAGAAAACATCATCCCACTAATGCAATATTATTTGAAAACGAACAGATCTGGTGTGAATTTGTTACTTGTAAAAGTTTGCTTTTTTACTTTTATTTTCTCAGTCTCATTCATGCTCTCCCTCCACTCCTGATCTGACCCCAACTAACTAATTAACTAACAGCGCCAGCATAAATTCTCAAGAGACGGCGGCATCACATCCTCAGGATGCTTTCGTTTCAGATGCTCATGCATCGTGATGGTGCTGCCGTGAAAAGTAAGCTCCGCTTTGCATAATCTGCATTCAACTTTTTTTTCTTTTTCGGGGAAGTGCTCCCATACTTTAGAAAGTTTCTGTCTCAATTTTTTCCATCTCCTTCCCCCTACTCCCGTGGAATTGGTACCCTAGTTTATGATGATGTTAGTATCACTATAAGCCAAGCTGTATGTATGGTAATGTATGACTGATAAGCAAGCAATTTTAATAAAAGCATTTCATTTATTATTTCCATTTTAGTCAAAATCATTTATTCTGTTTATAAAGGCTAATATTAAAAAATAATAATCCTCAATATCCACGTTTTGTCTTCTCAACAGGTGTACTTATTTTCCTGCAGAGAATTTGATTGAATATAAATGGCCCTCCGATGACATGGGTGATTTCTACATGTTGCAGGAACAAGTCAGTGAATATCTTGGAGTAACTTCATTTAAACGTAAATATCCTGGTGAGTAATCTGCTGTTTAGTAATAGTGGAATTTAATATATTTAGTCACAGCTGAGTGAATCTGCTTTTATTGAAGAACAGTAACGCCGCACTTCACAATAATGTGCAGTGAATACACTTGACTTGAGCATATCATACTCTTTCTCTATACATTTAGCATTCATTTGCTCAGAGGTTGATGCGCTTTCTGCTTCCTGAGCAGCTGTTCTTTTCTCCACCCTAGTGGCCTGCTTCTTGTCGTCTTTCATCGGCATCTTTTCGCGTTAAAACTGATAAATGTTGCAATTACTTAGTACAGTGGTTCTCAACCTGTGGGGCGGGCCCCCCTTGGGGGGCGCCAAGTGAAAAAAAGGGGGATGCGAAGATGTGAAAAAAAGAAAACAAGAATCAAAAATTTGAAAAAAACATCTGTTTAAACCAAAACAAATTAACTTAAACTACATTCTGATACTAGAACAATAAATATAGAGTTAGATAAATGTCAATAAAAGTTAAGTAGGTATAATAAAATATGCATCTACATTTCAAAAAAATGTTAGGGGGGCGTTATGAAAACTCGGGTCGCAAATACTTAAAGGTTGAGAAACGCTGACTTAGTACTTTTTCCTTAATTTTTTACTTAAGCTGGCACTTAAGTCTTTAATCTGCCTCAAGAATGATTTAAGATATGAAGAGTTAGGTGAAGTGACAGCGAAGATGGCAAGGATGAGAAGGGCGCCGTATGCATGCGCCGCACAGCCGCCCTGCCGGCCACTGCAGAGAGTTGATTCTATAATAAAATCAAATAAAAATGAAAAGAGGAATAACCTTGGGGGTCAATCATCACCCCGAAAGCGGATAGTAGATGTCACATAGTATATGTGTACCAAATTTAGGTACAAATTTTCAGGTGATTTAAAATCCTAGACAGACAAAGAGACAGCCATTGTAGTGTATTATATAAGAAGATCGTACCTCTGTCGAGCCAGATAAAGTGAATATCTCCCTACCATTGGATAGCTGAGGTTCTTGGCTTTTTAATGATGTGTAGTTGTCTATGATTGGTCATTCATTTAACATGTCATATCTGTGCGAAAAAGGCAGAACATGTATTGCGTGTTTCACGGTTCATCTGTACGCACTGTTAAACAAAATGCTCAAGTCAGATTTCGATCACAGTTTTGACTCGCTGCTTTGCTTGATTGATTGTTATTGCCCATAGTATAACTTGGAAGTGTTGTAACATGCAGTTTTACAATTAAGTGTCATAGGTTCAATTATTATATCTGGATGCTGTCTGCTGCACACTTTATGTATATTAGTTTTCTGTTTGAGTATGTAGTTATTCATATTGTACGTAGTTACAAATTGTTTACTTGTTGCTTCAGAGTGATATATAGTGTGTATATGTTTTTTTGTATTTTTTTATGACAAATAAAAAAATATATAACTGCTGCTACTTGTTTTGAGTGAATGTTTATGTGCAAGAGACTAAATGTTTCCAAAAAGGGAGACATCTTGTGCTAAACAGTATAATTTTGCAGTGCTGTGGAATAAGAAATCTAAACTTGGCACAATAAGAGCAGACAGATTGGGGCACAATTGGAAATTTGTTCCAGGGTTGTGCTTCATGTAATGTGTTGTGGCAAAGTTTTATGTTGTTTTATTTAGTTATTTATTGGTGTAAACAAATGTTTTTAATCATATAAATACTTTCTTTTAAAAATTATGTTGTAGTCACTACTGTTAAGCTGTTTGTAGCTCTTTTATTACATAAAAAAATATAATAGCCATTTAATTTTATTTAATTTAGGTGCAATAATACCAAAAAACCCTTAGTGCATAAGAGGCTTTAGATGATACAGAAAAGAAAATGACACAGTGCGTCAATATTTTTCAAGTCTGTTTTATTTAATTACTAGCAAAATACCCGCACTTCGCAGCGGAGAAGTCGTGTGTTAAAGAAGTTATGAAAAGGAAAAGGAAACATTTTAAAAATAACGTAACATGATTGTCAAAGTAATTGTTTTGTCACTGTTATGAGTGTTGATGTCATCAAGGATTTGATTATCATTATTTCTTTCAGTCAGATTCGTATTTGGAGGACGTTTTGTGTTCAAGTTACATTCCGTGTTTGTCAACCGTTGTAAAGATAACAGGTTTCATTTATCGAAGTGTTCACTACCAAAATCGCCATGTGAGTATTTAGCGGCAGCGTCTTTATTAACTTGTGGACTTTTCTGCGAGTGTTTGGCAGCAGCGTCACAAAGTTGTTTTCGTCTAGCTGCATCAAAAAATGTACCGTGATGTCTGACACACCTCCTTTTTAGTGTTTTCTCACAGCTTGGATATATATACATACATACATATATATAAATATATATATATATATATATATATATATATATATATATATATATATATATATATATATGTATATATATAGCTATGTGTGTGTGGTCACTGACTGCAAGGGAAAAAAAATAAAATGTAGTCTATAAGTTATTAAACAGTAAAACATTAACGTTTTAAGAAGTAAAGATACATTGAGCACCACTGGAGTGGTTTCGGGTAAGTTACATTTTAAAGCCGGTATAACATAACAGGTAAGTAGTACTAACAGCAGCTAAAATGTATATGGATCATCTCTTGGTAGTTGATCCCTTTTGAAAAGTGCTACACGACGGCTGTGGTATAGAAATTACATTTTCTATGTGAACGTCCAAATTTCTGCCTGTGGTAATATGCCTTACCGACATTACCAGCAATTAAAAGAAAATCATTTTTGTGTCCTCTGCAGTGTTAAGAGAGAAAGGCTTTGGTTTGGGATAAAGGTGTAAAGGTGCCTTTTTCTTTTATATAGTGTAGAGAGAGGTCTTCGTTGATGAAATGAGCGTCGCGGTGGGTCTCGTGTAGACTGGAGAGACGGCCCTGCCATTAACTGGCCGGGATGGCACTGTCGGTCCTCCACTCCTGTGCGTGTCTTCATAATCCGACCTGACGACCTCATAATCGTATACGTGTAAAAGAAAGTGCGAAACGCCTTAATATTAGTTTGCCACGGTCTAGAAATGGGATCCCGTGTTTACAGTTGTCTGGGCTATAGCTCATGGGAAGGAGGGAAAAAATGAAAAGTGTTTAGTTTCACTTAAGGCAGAAGTGCAGTCAGCGTCTCAAAGGCCGGCACAGCTACGCATGCGCGCTGGCTGCCCAAATTCTGTAGTATTTTTGAAGTGCAGGAAACGCCACTTTTTGCAGACACGTTCACGTGATCAAAAGTCTCCGCGCTGTTTAGAGGTCTTGCTTTCTCTGCGTACTGTGTTCATTGTCAGTTCACGTGAGCTGCTCGGAGTACATGCATCGAAGGTTCTGAGCTGTGCCTGTGCTATTTCGTGCGATCTCGCGATGTCCACGGCTTTTTTAATGTTAGCTAAGACCCGGCACTTAAAAGTTTCTCGCTACAGCAATTTTAACTCAGTTACAAAGTAATCCAAAGTCTCGTTTATAGCTTGTGTATTCTCATTAAACTTGTATCTCACGAATAAAGTATTCCGCGTTTTTCTTCAGCGCTCTTTGGGAGCTCTTCCTTCTTTTCTATGTACTGTGGTCACAGTCAGTTCACATGATTACGTGGGAGGCGTGATGATGTCACACGCAGCTCCGCCCCCCACGGCCATCGAGCTAACGTCTATTACAGTATAAGGAGAAAAATAGGTTCCAGTTATGACCATACGCATAGAATTTCGAGATGAAACCGGCCCAACTTTTGTAAGTAAGCTATAAGGAATGAACCTGCCAAATTTCAGCCTTCTAACTACACGGGAAGTTGGAGAATTAGTAGTCAGTCAGTCAGTCAGTCAGGGCTTTGCCTTTTATTAGTATAGAGATATATATGTATACACATATCTACATATATATATATATATATATAATATACACACACAAATATATACTGTATATGTATGTGTGTATATATAATGTACGATAGGTGTGTGTGTGTGTATGTATATATGTATACATGTGTGTGTATGTATATGTGTATATATATATATATACATACATACACACACACACACACACACACACACACACACACACACACACACACACACACACACACACACACACACACACACACACACACACACACACACACACACACATACACATACACATACACATACACATACACACACACACACACACAGGTATATACAGTGATCCCTCACTATATCACGCTTTGACTTTCGCGGCTTCACTCTATCACGATTTTTTTCTCATGCTTACGTCACTACGCTTGCGCTTTCTGAGAACTTTTATCTAAGCCCCACGATGGCTCCTAAACGTTCTGCTTTTTCTAAGCCTTCTGACAATAAAACTAAGTGCCGGAGGAAGATGCTTACTATCTAGAGAAGGCGAAACTCTTGGATATGATCAAAGATGGCAATACCCTACAAAAGCCTCCTCACACATATGAAAAGACAGTGCCAGCAACTGCCTATCAAGATGTTCTTCAGTCGTGCACCCACTGTCTATTCTTAGTTCTCCTTCAGCGGAAGAAGACAACAATGCACCTGCTGAAGATACTGCACCACCTGAAGACTCTCCTACTGAGGTTGTGCCTTCATAGGTTAGTGGTTGTGTGTAAGAACTGTGTGTGTGTGTGTGTGTAATTAAATGTACAGTACAATAATTACTATATAAAAGCGGTCGGGATTGTCCTTCCGTCCCGTGAGTGCAAAGCATAGCGGTATTCCTCTTATTACAAACTTGCTACTTGCAGCTTGTGGTACGAAGCTACGAGATGTGAGCAGAGTTCTGGTGCTCCCATCGTTCCCCTGCTTTTGTGCGCGATGCGCTGGAAAAATAGACAAAATTATGTCTCTGGAAATAATTAATGTTGATGGAGTACAAATGCCTCACTGCGTAGTAAATATCAGGGGAGATCGTGCTTGCTTATTCTCATCTATAGATTATTTAGTGCATGAAACTCCGTCTTTAGTGGTACAGATTCGGGCTGACATTGTACGATTTTGGACAGGCACTTGAGAGGGTACAAAAACTTAGGTTTTCATGAGATGTTATGAATAGGCACTTTAATGTTCTCATTCCCTGATGTACACATGGAACGCACACAAATTGAGGATAAAAGTCGGTTGCCTTAAAAGGCGGGTGAGCCTAGTAATAATATGATATTTATAACATCTAATATGTCTTATTTTCTCTTATTTGTCTAATATATTGGATAATATGAGTGTAATGGTGACTGAAGTGTGTTATTTCATGTCTAGAGGGCTCTAATAATGTTAAAAAACATATTTAGAAGGCCGTAAACAGGTTTTCTATACTCTAACTGCAAAAATATTTGATTTATAAATAAAGAATCCTACTTCGTGAAAATTAATTTATCACGGTAGAGTCTGGAACGGATTAACCGTGATAAACGAGGGTTCACTGTATGTGTATATATATATGTGCCTATATGTGTGATAGCTGATTATCCATTGGCTTTGGTCATTGAGTGCAAGGGAAAAAAAATAAAATGTAGTCTATAAGTTATTAAACAGTAAAACATTAACGTTTTAAGAAGTAAAGATACATTGAGCACTACTGGAGTGGTTTCGGGTAAACTACATTTTAAAGACGGTATAACACAACAGGTAAGTAGTACTAACAGCAGGTAAAATGTATATGGATCATCTATATACATAACTTTTGTGTCCTCTGCAGTGTTAAGAGAGAAAGGCTTTGGTTTGGGATAAAAGGAAAAAAGGTGTAAAGAAAGGAAACTTGCCTTTTTCTTTTATATAGTGTAGAGAGACGTCTTCGCTGATGATATGAGCGCCTTTTGGGGACCGTCGCGGTAGGTCTCATGTAGACTGGAGAGATGGCCCTGCTATTAACTGGCTGGGATGGCACTGTCGGTCTTCTACTCCTCTGCGTGTCTTCATAATCCGACCCGACGACCTCATAATCGTATACGTGCAAAAGAAAATGCAAAGCGTCTTAATATTAGTTTGCCCGTTCTGGAAAAGGGATCCTATGTTTGCAGTTGTCTAGGCTACAGTTCAGGGAAAGGAGTAAAAAATTGTTTACCTTATATGGGCAGGCACTCAATTACGTGGGAGGCGTGATGATGTGAGACACAACTCCGCCTCCCATGGCCATCGAGCTGCAGTCTATTACAGTATATGGAGAAAAAATAGGTTCCAGTTATGACCATTACGCGTACAATTTTAAAATGAAACCTGCCCAACTTTTGTATGTAAGCTGTAAGGAATGAGCCTGCCAAATTTCAGCCTTCTACCTACACGGAAAGTTGGAGAATTAGTGAGTCAGTCAGTCAGTCAGTCCTTTGCCTTTTATTAGTATAGATAACTGTGCCCTACATAGGTTCATTGAGTCAAAACATTAGTGTAATTTCCTTCAAAAAGGTTGTTTTTTTTATTTCTCTATACTGTATTCAAAATAACATTTTCTATGCTTAGATTTATTCATTGCATGTTGTGAAGGTCTAGTCTAGAGTAGTGCAATGGAAAATGTGTGGTTTGCATTTTGTCATTTAGTGTTTAATGATAACTTGTTTAATGTTTCTCATTGCCTTTGATCAGCTATGAATACAACATGCATTCTGTAATTTACATATTTTAAAATACGATTTTGTAAAAAGCCAGTACAATTTAAACATTAAAATTATTTTGATAAGAAGCTTATATGGTTCAGTTGGTAAAGCTTGTCAATCCTGTTCACCTAATTTCTCCAGAATTACAATAAGTTTAGTTTTAAAGTTCAGTAAAGTTTTGCTGTTTAACAAAGTAGTTTGTAATGTAGGACAGATTGTCCATTTTTATTGTCTAGTTTCCTATGTATTGTAGTCTCAAGTCCTGGTTTCAAAAACTGCTGCCAGAAATGCTTTTAATATTGGCTTCATCTTTACTAGGCCTCTCTTTGGAATGCAGCCTCTGCACCATAATCTAATAAAATGGTCAATCACCAAGTGACATCACAGACCTGTCTTCTCATCGTACCCATTAAACATTCATGTTAAACAAAGAGCCACAACCCAACAACTGACAACATTAAAGAACAACATTTTGCTCCGATAGTCAACCAGAATGGAGGAGTTTTATGTGCACCAAAGAAACCAATTGCAAGACTTTAGATTTATTTAAAAAATGTATATTTGCTGCTAGCTTTAATACACTGCCTGTATTTTTAAAGCATAATCCAAAATTAGTAAGCCATTTCAAAACGGCCTGTGTTTTTATTAAATTAAAACAATTTTTGTTAGTGCCTCAATTTCTTAATCATATCATAAAATGAGTTTCCATTTTTTAGGAAGAAGTAATAACAAAAATACAGAATTTTAAACTGCAAGCATTTTTCATTCTCATTGGGTTAAGTATTAATTGTTAAATTATGCACAATTATAAAATTAAAAAAATGTAAAGACCTTTTCAAAGTGGGGAATTTATTCCCTATAGATATTATTTTCATAACTTACTTACAAAAGCTACTTAATTACCTCTTGATTCAGGACTGGAGTTTTTCCATTACTGGTAGCATATTTAACACAAGTGGAAATGCAAACATGTTATCTTTAAATGTACAAACCAGCAGTCAAACCAGAGTAAAAGACATAAGCATCATGTAGGGCTGTGACATCCGCCAGGTAAGAGCTGAGAGCAGAGCAATATTAGTACTTCATGTTGAGCTCCATCTGCTTCATGAGACTGTCATGTCTTTGGCATCATTCTAAAATGCAAAATTTCTTTATGCTAGTATGGCATGTCATCTTCTTTTCACTTTCTCTTTTATAGTCTTGTTCCAGTTCTAACTGCTGGTTAGTAGCTGCAATGTACAGTGCAGCACAGGTGAATGCGTGTGGACACAAGGCACTTTTTAATGGCAGGTGGAAATGTGATCCTTAAATTATATATGGATTCAATCTATAATTTAAACTAAAATTAAACTTTGACAAAATCAACAGTCATTGCATGCTGTATGTAACATAATATAGTGACTTCGCCTTGAGCATGAGAAAGGTGCTATATAAATTTAATGTTTTATTATTATTATTACTTCTTTGTGGATAAAGGAACAGAGGACACACAATTTGGTGATTGTGGTTAACCAAGAAAAGAACAGTTTATTAAAGTGAGAGGTTCAATGTGGAAGACAAGTAAGTATGGTGCAGGAAGGAAATAAAATAGAGAACTATGTATAGTCGCTACCAATGTTTTGGTCATGGGAGACCACATTAACTGAATTTCCCTGCTTTTGTTATTTCCCTGTAATGGAGCAAGTTCACAAGCAGAAAGAGACTATATGTTAAAGCCATACATTTATCTTGGTTACAGCAATTACTGACTGATCACCAACTGCCCAGCAGAAGTAAATTTGCTAGCAACTGAGGACATTCTATGTTAAAACCTCAAAGAGAGCCTGAAACCAGAAGGTACAACCAAAGTTAAAAGGAGAAAAGCCATTGAAAAAATAAAGTGTGTTTTTAAACTTCCTTCATGTGTGCTGAAGCAAGCCAATCAGAAAAAGAACAAAACATTAGCATTGCCTATGCCAAGCCATAAGTACACCTTACTTTCATTCTGAGAACTATTAACTGTGACACGGTAGTTAGGGTGGAACCAGCTAATGAATTGTGGGATTGGTATCACTGTAACTGAAATGTAAGAATCTCTGTAAAGATTAAGTCTTTAGCCATAAGTTTCTTCCTAAATTCAGTAGGAAAGTTCAGAGCAGCATCTCTCATGCACATAAACATTGTGTGGGGTGTAACCCATTGTAGACTAGCTGATTAACACCATGATGTTAGCAGTAGAGGTTTAATAGCCAGCTAAAGAATTTATTCTTCTTGGTCACATAAATTGAAAGATCAGAGGTTAGAAGTTGTGTGCCTTTTTCTATAGGATAGATAAAGTTCAGCTAAGCCTGAGTAATGCTTTGTGTTGTTTGTTGTTCTCTGTCTGTGTTTCTCTCTCTCAATATATACTGTATATACTACCTTTGCATGCAGTTTAATGTCCTAATGATTCATGAAATCAAGGCGTAGAACAAATGAACAGTGTAAAATAAAAAAAAAAAAGATCAAGGAATCATTGCGTGTAAAAAAAATTGAATTAATGTTTTCGATTAATCAATGTAGCCTCATTTTGCTGATTTAACAGCCAAACTGTAGTAACCCTTTTGGTTCAGAATGCTTGTCACTCTGTTCAAGTCACCAATTCGCATCCTATGTTAGTAGTCCACAGCCGGCATTTCAAGGCTCTATTTTGTCCTTTAAGAAATTGATTTTTTTCTGATTCACCCTGTCAAACCTGCAGCACAAAGTCTCCTCTTCACTATAAAGTAGAAATTAAGACTGTTAATCTCTGCTTGAAGCTGTTGTGCTTTGAGGTGTGTCTTCTGATTGGGTGGTGACTGGGTCTGTCAGATCTCTTCCTGTCAGAGTTTCTTCCAGTTTCCAATTGCTTTTGGATTGTGTAGGACACCATATTCACTTACACTTGGATTTATTTTTTGTTTTTGTTTGTGTAAATGAAAGGCCTGCACTTCTAAGGGTAATAATGCTCTCATTTCTTTTGTTAATTGCTGTTTTCTTGCCATTATCGCTGGAATTTACAACTTTGTGCAGTATCATATTGTCCATTTACTGCTTCAAAGGGTTTAGTAGCACAGTCTGTTTCAACTCTGCATTAAGACAGAGTTTTTAAGTAATCAATGGAAGTTGAGACACCTTTCCCAGTTCTTTGCTTCAACTTGCAAGGCTTGATTTACTTTAATTGCTGCAGAGCATCTGTATTATAACCTATGAGTTGTTCCCTGAAAAAGACCCATTTGTAATATTCTGAAATGTCCTTTTTTCAGTTTTTGCTAACCTAAATTTTAAATTTAAACCTCTGGCAGTTTACTGCTTGCCTTTTCACCATTTTAGGTCATTCAGTGCATTTCAGCTGATTATATTTGTAGAATAACTGAGGTGTTCTAAAACTTTTGACTGACAGTGTATACCCCTTAACTAAAATGTTGGAAATATTAAATATGGTACAGAAAGATATATATATATATATATATATATATATATATATATATATATATATATATATATAAATTTTTAATCCTGATTAATCATAAACAATCACATTATGTGCAAATTTCAATAATGAACTCAAAAGTAGTGTACAGTATTGCGTATATTTGGTTTGCAGTATTCCCTTTACATAGTAGCAGTTAAAATATTTCTTGTAAATCTCAACTTAAACATTAACCAAATCAAATAGGAAACCAAAGCTATTTGCCACTGCTAGGGCATTAACGTTTTATCTAGTTTGTTATAGAAACATTCTTAGTTCAGAATCACAGTCTCATTTATGTGGTTACTTACCAGGTACTGCTTGCGGTTGGTTGGCCAGTCAGCAAACATCTGACACCTTCTCTCAGTTGCGAGAAGCAGCTCATAGATATGTGATACAGTATCTACCAAATACAAAGAGTACATGACACATGTGTCACCCTTATTGGGGCTGGTTAGGTGTATGCACTTCTGCATCCCCTGCAGAGGCTTCGTCCAAGGTTCGATCCCCGTCAGGGGATGCAAAAGTGCCTTAAATACCTACACATTTCACATATTCATTGAGCTGTTTGTGATCAATAGCAGGTATAGCCTTAAACACCCACACATTTAGTATTTTCAGTGAGCTATGTATATATGTATTATATATAGACTGGGCTCTTCTCCAATATGACACATTCTTTTAACTATTTGTGAACAATGCATCTACTCTGATTACTCATGGCCTCTACCTGAAAATGAAGGGTCATGTCTGCTTTAATCACTTAAGGTCCCTGCCTGAAAGAACTGCCCTTGCTTCATAAATCACAATATCAGATAGTTATTTTTTAACTCTGGTTACACCACTCTTGGTTTTTTATTTTATTTGTAACTCCTGCAGAGAGACCTTGAGAAACAAATGTTTTTTGTGATTTTCCACTTTAGTTAGTAGTACCTCAAGTTCCCATTTACTTAAGTTTTGTTTTTTGCTTAGTAGGTAAGGCATTACTCAGAAACATGGTCAGATTTATATATTGATTAGATCATGAATATTTGAAAAAGCAAAAACCTTATATGGTTGCTAAAAAGGCAGTAATGAAAACATAGTTTTGAGTTGATTCAACATTAATAATGGAGCTCGGCATGGAGTGTGGCATATTACAGTGCTATGAATATTTTTTTGTGTGTGCACAACATTTTTGCTTTTAAAGTGTAAGCAAAATTTTAGTATGGAATCTAAGCAAGATTTTATACATGAGTCCCAAGGACCAGATACATTTTTCCACAAATGCTTAAGGAAATAAAGAACTACATACACTGACCTAAAGGATTATTAGGAACACCTGTTCAATTTCTCATTAATGCAATTATCTAATCAACCAATCACATGGCAGTTGCTTCAATGCATTTAGGGGTGTGGTCCTGGTCAAGACAATCTCCTGAACTCCAAACTGAATGTCAGAATGGGAAAGAAAGGTGATTTAAGCAATTTATGAGCGTGGCATGGTTGTTGGTGCCAGACGGGCAGGTCTGAGTATTTCAAAATCTGCTCAGTTACTGGGATTTTCACGCACAACCATTTCTAGGGTTTACAAAGAATGGTGTGAAAAGGGAAAAACATCCAGTATGCGGCAGTCCTGTGGGCGAAAATGCCTTGTTGATGCTAGAGGTCAGAGGAGAATGGGCCGACTGATTCAAGCTGATAGAAGAGCAACTTTGACTGAAATAACCACTCGTTACAACCGAGGTATGCAGCAAAGCATTTGTGAAGCCACAACACGCACAATCTTGAGGCGGATGGGCTACAACAGCAGAAGACCCCACCGGGTACCACTCATCTCCACTACAAATAGGAAAAAGAGGCTACAATTTGCACAAGCTCACCAAAATTGGACAGTTGAAGACTGGAAAAATGTTGCCTGCTCTGATGAGTCTCGATTTCTGTTGAGACATTCAAATGGTAGAGTCAGAATTTGGCGTAAACAGAATGAGAACATGGATCCATCATGCCTTGTTACCACTGTGCAGGCTGGTGGTGGTGGCGTAATGGTGAGGGGGATGTTTTCTTGGCACACTTTAGGCCCCTTAGTGCCAATTGGGCATCGTTTAAATGCCACGGGCTACCTGAGCATTGTTTCTGACCATGTCCATCCCTTCATGACCACCATGTACCATCCTCTGATGGCTACTTCCAGCAGGATAATGCACCATGTCACAAAGCTCGAATCATTTCAAATTGGTTTCTCGAACATGACAATGAGTTCACTGTACTAAAATGGCCCCCACAGTCACCAGATCTCAACCCAATAGAGAATCGTTGGGATGTGGTGGAACGGGAGCTTTGTGCCCTGGATGTGCATCCCACAAATCTCCAACTGCAAGATGCTATCCTATCAATATGGGCCAACATTTCTAAAGAATGCTTTCAGCACCTTGTTGAATCAATGCCACGTAGAATTAAGGCAGTTCTGAAGGCGAAAGGGGGTCAAACACCGTATTAGTTTGGTGTTCCTAATAATCCTTTAGGTGAGTGTATATAAACCTCTGGTACACAATTTTCGAAAATTGATGCACAGTAGGAGAAGTTCCAATGATCTGAGGCTACTAAATATTCGGTTGTATAATTGTCTGGGTGATGCAAGTAATTCTATGCCAGTCATCTTAATGTGCATCCCAGGTAAATTAATGGAAGCAATTATTAAGGACAAGCTCCGGCAGCACTTGTCTAACAGATGCATTAACAAATACTCAATATATGTTCAGATAACGAAAGTCTGGTTTCATTAATATGTTGGAATGAGGAAGCAATGTAAGCATATGATATTATTTAACTAGATTTTTGAAGGCTTTTGGTAAGGAAACACATGAAAGGGTAGTGAGCAAAGTAAAGGAATTGGAAGTTCAGGGTATGGTCTGTATTTTGGTACAAAATTGGCTTAAACACAGGAAGCAAGTGGTAACAGTAAAACTGTTCAGAAACTTTTCAGAATTTTTTTTTTTTTTTTAAATATATTACCGATCCATATAAATATATAATCAATGAAATGGTCAAGTTTTCAGATGTTACCAAACTAGGTGGAACAGCAAATAATGTGGAACTAGCTAAACTGTTACAGAGGAACGTGGATAGATTTCATTACATGGGCAGATTTGTGGCATGTGAAATTTGATGCAAGTAAATCTGAAGTATTGCACATAAAAAGTAGAAATGTTAGATTTAAACAACAAGGAGTCTGAAACTTGAAAGTACAACTTATGAGAAAGATCTAGAAATCACAGTGGACTCATCACTATCTACATAAAGACAGCATACAGAAGTGATCAAGAAAACTGATTGGATGTTATATATCACAGTGTGTAGAGTTCTAGTCAAGGGAGGTTGTGCTTAATTTGTATAATACACTAGTGAGGCCTCACATTGAGTATTGTGTACAGTTTTGGCATTCCCGGGTCCTCCCTGCATGGAGAGTGTTTTGAGTAGTGAGAGAAGCGCTATATAAATGTAAAGAATTATTATTATTAAGAGCCACAGTAACGTCAGAGAAAGTCCAGAGTGGCTAGGCCGATTCTTGGATTTAGAAGAACTTGTGTTAGCCATTAGGATAGACTGAAGGAGTTGAACCTTTTCAGTTTATTTTCTTAGGAATTAGGAGGTGAAATGATTGAAGCATTCAAAATTATTTAAGGTATTAGTACAGTGGAATCCAGGTATTAGTAGTAATAATCTCTGCAACAAGATCATGGTCACACAATTGGAAACTAGTTAAGTTCAGATTTTGATTGAATGCTAGATATTAGAAATGTTGCTAGATGTTAGAAAGTTCTTCATGCAAATAACCATAGACACATGGAACAAATTACCAGGTTGTTTTGTTTAGATCAGGGATGGGTAAACTACGGCCCATTGGCTTCTTCCGGCCCGCCAGACTGTTTAATCCGGCCTGCCAAATATTTATAAAATTGCCCTTAAAACCACTTTTGTTTTACCATGTTCCTGCAATACCCGGCAGATTCCACTAGATGGTGCACCACTGCCTTTGCCAAAGACAAGTCTATCCTCTCTACACACATTCATTCTTCATGTTCATGGTGGCTCTGAGGCTATGAATCTTTCGCTGGCAATCGGAAGGTTGCCGGTTCAAATCCTGTAAATGCCAAAAGGGACTCTGCTCTGTTGGGCCCTTGAGCAAGACACTTAACCTGCAATTGCTGAGCGCTTTGAGTAGTGAGAAAAGCTCTATAAATAATGCAAATAATTATTATTATTTATTATTATTATTATTATGTTTGCCATTACGTTGACACCTACTTTAACATATGTCATATTTGCCAATAAACTATTGCGGTTTTCAAAGAATACAATGCTAACATGCTAGGTACTCTAGCATTCGGTCAATGCAGGAAAGGATGGCTACTGCATAGAGGTTAGTGGCCAATTTACAGTCGCAGCTAAATATTTTTTACTGACAAACTGCTGTTCTGGATTTGAGCACCATGGAAAGTTATTTGCTGTCATTCAGATTAGCAAAAGCCAGCAAACCTTTCTCTGGATCAGAGTTTTTGAAAGAATATATGGTAGAGACAGCAAGTCTCTGTACCCAGAGAGCAGAAACAAAGTTGAACAAATTAGCTTATCACGCTGAACAGTAACTCGCCGTATAGAACTAATTGATGAAGACTTGACCAGCCATTTAAACACAAAAGGAAGTCATTGTAGTTCCATAACACTGGACAAAAGTAATGACATAAAAGACACCACACAGCTCTTAAATTTTATTAGAGGGATTAATGACAATTTTAAAATCCCGGAGGGGACAACACGAGGAGCAGACTTGTATGACAGGTTGTCTGGTGTCACTGAGAGGCTGAAGCTACCGTGGTGTAAACTTGTGTATATCACCACAAATGGATTGGCGAATTTGAAAGGAAAAATTGTTGGTTGCTGAAAAAATTCAGAATAAGGTGAAAGAGTAAAAGCCTGAGTTAGATGTAATTTTCCTACACTGCAAAATCCAACAGGAATCCCTATGCAAGTCTGTGTTGCAGCTTGATCATGTAATAAAGTTAGTGGTAAAGCTTGTTAACTTCATATAAGTGAAGGGACTTAACCATCATAATTTTATTAAATTTCTTGAAGAAACTAATGCTGATCACCATGACTTACTTTACCACTCTAATGCCCTCTGGTTAAGTTTTGGGAAGTATGTCAGCGAGTGTGGGAGCTCCTAGGGGATATACATTCATTTTTGGATTTAATGGGAAAAGGCATTAATTTTCTTGAGCTGAGCGACTCCAACTGGCTTTGTGATCTTGCGTTTGCTGTGGACATACTGACACACATGAATGTGCTGAACAGAAAGGTACAAGGGAAATATCTATTTGTGCATGAAATGTATACAAATGTGAAAGCCTTCAAAGCCAAATTGATTTTATTCTCAAGACAAATTTCAAAAAATGCATTTACTTATTTCCCCACACTAGTGACTGAAAGAGGCCCCTCAACATGCAAAGAAATGTAGCAAATCACTACACGATCTGCACAGAGAATTCTGCCATCGATTCTCTGATTTTGAAAACATTTAGACGTTACTTCAGCTGGTTATATGTCCCCTGTCAGTGGACTGTTAGACAGCACCACAGGAGTTGCAATTGGAACTGATAGATCTTCAGCGTGATTCCATCTTAAGTTAGAAGTTTAACTCGCTGGTCATCTTTGCAAATGAGAGAGAAGCGGCTGAGAGTTGTTGTTTTCCTGTGGCTTGAGAGTTAATTAAAAAATATGTTTTGCTTCTAAAATCGTGTTTTGGTTGCCGCTAAGGAACTGTACAGGAATTTTAAGCTTTTTACCTTTAGAAGGTTTTTTTTTTTTTGCCTTTTTATTTTATTTGCCCAGACAGGAGCAAAAGAAGCTGGGAATTTAGGGGTGTGCTTGGAAAAGTTTATTGTTACATATGCTTGTTCATGTATTTGTATTCCAACTCACATTGGCAAGGCATGGCAGTAAGGAGAAGTAGCCTCCACCGGCATTTCTGTAGCTATTCATCGCTACCATGCCTGTTAATTTAATTAACATTAAGACACCAATTACAGCTTTAGGTACAGTCAAGACATGAAGAAATTAACTAGCAGCGGATATTCACTAACCAAGTTTTTCTAGGTTGAACAGTTCTTAGCAGTCAAGAAAGTGGAGCAGTTAAGAGGGCAACAGCGTAAGGGTTCATTAATACAAAGGTTACAGTTAGATTAGAGTTGAAGAGCTAGGTGGCTGACTGAGGAGCAGAACTGACATGGTACTCTTCTCAGAAGTTCTGCCTGTGGCACTCGCCAGTCCAGGTGAGACTGAGGAGATTAGGAGGATAGGACAGGTATATACCTAAATTTGGAATTAGTAGGAAATTTAAAAAAAAACTCTGCAGTGGGTTAATAAAGTACAGTCAAGGAAGTAAAGTGCATCAGGAATAGCAAGGGGAAATTAAAAAATACAGACAGTGAAATAGTGGATGTTCTAAAGTCTCATTCTACTATGGTCCTCACAAGTAAGGAAACAGATTACCTTTCAGCAGTAAAAACTACTAAAGAGGTACTGAGTGATTTAGAAATTAGAGAGGGAGAAGTACTGCTTAAATGAAATAGGCTAAAATCAAACAACTCTCCAGGACCAGATAATATTTACCCTTGAGTTCTTAATAAGGTTACCAAGTACATATATAAACCCTTGACACATATTTTTAGAAAGTCACAGTGCACTGGGGAAATTCAGAAGGACTGGAAAAAGGGAAAAAATGATCCCATTACGTAAAAAGGGTGATCTGGCAAATACAAGAAACTATAGGTCAGTAAACTTAACATGAATCACAGCTAAATTAATTGAAGGAACTATTAAGGATTTAACATTTAGCAACACATGGCAAGAACAGTTTTACTGAACAGTCAACGTGAGTTCAGAAGAGGAAGGCCATGTTTCACCAACATACTGGAATTCCATGAGGAAGCAACAAAAGGGTATGATCAAAGTGGAGCATACAATATTATTAATCTGGATTTTCGGAAATCATTTGATAAGATGCCACATGAGAGGTTGGACATCAAACTAAAAGAAGTGGGAGTTCAGGGTGATGTTTGTAGATTCGTGCAAAATTGGCTCAGCCACAGCAGGCAGAGGGTTATGGTGCAAGGAGCCTTGTATTGCCTGATGTTAAGGGTGGTGTTCCACAGAGGTTAGTCCTAGGGCCACTGCTATTTTTTAATATATATAAATGATTTGGATCGACATAAGTAACAAGCTAGTTAAGTTTGCAGATGATACCAAGAGAGGTGCATTGTCAGATAATCTGGAATCTGTTGAATGTAAATTATTACATGTAGGAAGTAAAAAATTTTAGGTTTGTATACATATTTGGAGGTCTGAAAATCAAAAGTGCAACTTATGAGAAGGATTTAGGAGTTGTAGTGGACTCTACCACACTCTAGACACTGTTCAGTAGTCTTGGCTAACAAATTGTTAGGTTATTAGCATGATGTGTAGAGTACAAGACCAAGGAGGTTGGGCTCAAGCTTTATTATGCACTGTTGACACCTCATCTGGGGTACTGTGTACAATTTTGGTCTCCTGGCTACAAAAGGATGTAAAAGCGCTAAAAAAAATCCAGAGAAGAGCAAATAAACTGAATCTAGATATACAGACTGAAAGAGCTGAACCTTTTCAGTTTAAGTAAAAAAAGATTAAGAGGAGACAAGAGATTAAGAGGAAAATGATTTCATCAAGAACACAGGGACACATTTGGAAACTTGTGATGGGTAAATTTCGCACTAACTTTTGAAAATTTTTCTTTACACAGAGAACCGTAGACACTTGGAATCAACTACCAAGTAGTGTGGTAGACAGTAGGACTTGGACTTTTAAAAGTAGACTTGATGGTTTTTTAGAAGATTTAAGTGGTGAACTGGTGAGCTTTGTTGGGCTGAATGGCCTGTTCTCGTCTAGATTTTTCTAAATTTTTAATAATATTTTTATGTAATTTTTTATCAATCTGATATTTATTGCCTTTTTATGAGTATTCTATATTTTAAAATTGGTTTTGGATTCTGGCTATTTTGCACAGAATTTTTTGAGATATAATGTGTGTCCCTGTCATATGAATAAAATGCATTGAACCTTTGGGAAATAGGGTGTTAGGTTCCTGAGACCACCAAAAACTGTAATCTTTTGCTTGAAAATCGATCAAAATTCAGTTTTCTGTATTAAATTCTTTATAACAAAACACTTTGGTAATATACGCTTTTCATAACACATTAAACATGAAATTACCCATAAAATGCAGCACACAAAATCGGATGGTGCAGGTCAGCTCCACACTCCTCTCTTCCATTTTGGGAGCCTCTGGAACCTGATACCACCGATAGTCAAGACCAAGATGAACCTGGCTAGAAGAGGACAAACACACACCAAGCAAATGGATGATAAAAAAAGTGCTCTAGTACTTTTAATGAACAACTCAAAAATCAAAACCGTGTACATTAAAGTGCAGTGTTTCTAAAAATCATAAATAAATAATCTATAAAACAATGAAAACTCCTTGAGATAAAAACAAGACTTAAAAGACGACTAAAACCAACACCACAGTCAGTTTGTCATTGTTTGTTCCAGATTGGGACGAGTCCAACACAACTCCCTTTTCGTCTCTCCAGCTCACCCATATTTGGTAGAACTCTGTGACCTTTTGGGGATAATATCTCAATTTAAAAAAAAAAAAAAAAAAAACTTTAGTCACTGCTGTCAGATTAACAAGGTCTCAACATGACCTTCAACACACTGTCCTTCATGTCTGGCATTGGAGATTGTAAAGGACACATCAGCTTATCATAATCTTTCAGCAACGTCTACTTCGTACACCACTTGAGATCTTGGCACTTGTTAGTGAAGCTGTGTCTTTCTCAGCTTCCCAAAATCAAGCAACTACCGAGTTGGTAAGCTGTGATTCAGCATGAGTCAAATGCGTAACAAAAGAAATTTCTCAGTACTATAAAGTTTGTTTTAAGCAGGTTTAGTGGAAATTCAGAGCAAAACAGTTTACATAAAAGTAGAGAAAGTTATTACACACACAGAATTACAAGGCACAAAAAGAAAAAAATGTTTTTTCTCCCTAGTAAAATACAGAAAGTACTCTAAAATGCCCTTAATTTAAGTTCACTTATTATATTAAAAGTGTCAAGCACTAATTTTGTACTTAGTGTGCTTATTTTCTGTCATTAGTGTAACTAAATATATACTTAAGAGCAACTAAAGGTGTACTCACACTGGCAATTCGCTCCGTGCCCGAGCATGTTTGTCCACATGTAACTCTGCAAAATCTAGTTTGTTTGACTAGTGTGATTCCCCCATATGGGCCCATCTGTACAGTGCCTAGTACATAATGGTTTTAATATTGATATGTATTAAAATCCAGTATTTTTAAACTGTAATTAATCTTTGCTCTATCAGAAATGGTTGTCCCACTTAACATTTCCAGTGGCTCATTTCTGCTGATAAATTGACCCAATTTAGCCCCCCCTGCTGTCAAAACAATTTGTCTAGTTCATATCCAATTGAAACAAAAATATTAATTAATTTCACCCTGTACTGGGAACATGTCAGCCTAAATTGCATAGATGTTTTGTTTGCATTTAAAAAATATTAACCAAACTATGACCTAATTATGTCTTTAGCTATTTTTCGCCACATATTCACCTTAGGTAAAATATGACAAAAATTAGGCATAGGACTGCTTGGCTGAGAATAAAGATGATCAATGAACATTTTGCTTATTGACCTTACAATTAATAAATGTTGTCCGTGTACCATCTCTGGGCCACCAGGTATAACAGTGGTCAATTAGCCATCAGAGGACAGATGTTAACACCACTGGATGGTTACCACTACCACTAGCGTTCTAATAGCTACGAGCTGCTGATGATCCTCTAACTACTGAAAACTCTGTTGGCTTGCAGAGGTGAGTTGACATTTAACCGTGAGGTGGCAATTGATAACGGTTCTTGCAACTTTGAAGTCTGTGACCAGCTGACTTGCACGTTACTTTGGAGGCATAATTACAACACAAAACTTGATATTTTTAGCAGAACAATGAAAATATGCAACAAAGTGATGGCAAACTATTTATAACGAGAGGGTGAACAAGACTGGTTAAGCATCTAATAGGATACTAACCATTCATCAAACCTGTGCACATCTTACCTGTCATTTTTTTCTTTACCATGCATAGCCAGGAGCTATGTGAGTAGTTGCTTGCATGAAAATAAAAAATAGGTTTTAAAAAGAAAAATTGCACGAATACTCTAAAGTCGCAAAAATTAAACACGTGAATGTTGAGTATTAACTGTACATGATTTTATTTCATGTGTATTTGTCATTGGTTCTCCTCTATGTCTCATACTGATTAATTTAGTTGAGCTGCATTATATAAATAAATAATAAACTAGCATCTCATAGAACATGTTTATGGCAGATTGCTTTCCACCAGACTTTGTTGCAGCTTATTAAGCTCTTGACACTTTCAGGACTTGTGTGTCTCTATAAACACATTTCATTTTTTAAACTTTTAGCTTATATTTGTATTAGCCTAGCTGTAGTTTTCTTTTACCAAGAACTATGTTCTCTTTAGATATTCTCTTCTGATAGGGTTAACCATGGCAAATTTATTTATTGCTGACTAAGTGCACACCTTACAGTATGCTGGTGAAGAACATTGAGTGTGAATCTGACTTTGCATTGTTGTCAATGTCAATTTATTTATAGAACACATTTAAAACATCTGTAATGTAGCCAAAGTGCTTTACATTAAACCATACAATGAACATAAATAAAATAAATAGAAATAAAGTAAAATGAAATAAAATGCATCCCATGGTGTGTTAAAGAAAAGAAAGAATATGATTGAGAGTATGGCAACCATCAGCATCAGTAAAGGTCACTGAAAGCTAGAGAATAGAAATGGGTCTTCAAGCTATTTTTAAACAGTTCCACAGACGAGTTGCAGCAGATGCAAATAAAGTCCAATCAGAAGAAGAGAGTATACAAGAAAAGACATTAAGTAAAGAAACACGATTATAGGACAGTAACCGCTGGGATAAACTAACACAAAAAGTTGAACAAAAACATAAATTAACGAGACAAGCAGATGGCCAGCCACACTAGTTGGTGTGTTACTTCTAATCTCAAGTTCAAAAGTTTCCTTGGCAAAAATACCTGTCACATTGCATTTCTTTCAATTTCCAGATACTTTCCAGATGCTCACTTAATAAAACAAAACTCATAACACAATTTTTGACTTTATACATGATTCACAATTTTTTTTGTTTCTGGTATGATTAATGTCTGAACATTTTATTAGATCTGCACTTTGGAAACTGCTAATTTCTACTTCCTTGGCTCCCTTACTATTGCTTTGTTAACACATGCCCTTGAATCTATAGTTTACCAGAAGGTTTCTGGTTTAGCTAAAATGTGTGGAATGGCTGTTCATTGCAGCACAGCTGCAGTCACTGAGCAATGTATTTCCTGTGGTAGCCTAGTGGTGTTAATAAAATCAAAATGTTTCATATGCTCAATTAATTTTCCCCATTGGTTCTATATGATAAAAAAAAGATGTCAGTTGCAGCCCGAATACAGCTGACAGCAGAAATGTAACCTTGCTTAAACAATCCACATTCCTAAATACGAGTTTAACAGGAAAGAAACCAATTATCAAAGATTTGTATATACAGTGGTGTGAAAAACTATTTGCTCCCATCCTGATTTCTTATTCTTTTGCATGTTTGTCACACAAAATGTTTCTGATCATCAAACACATTTAACCATTAGTCAAATATAACACAAGTAAACACAAAATGCAGTTTTTAAATGATGGTTTTTATTATTTAGGGAGACAAAAATCCAAACCTACATGGCCCTGTGTGAAAAAGTAATTGCCCCTTGAACCTAATAACTGGTTGGGCCACCCTTAGCAGCAATAATTACAATCAAGCGTTTGCGAAAACTTGAAATGAGTTTTTTACAGCGCTGTGGAGGAATTTTGGCCCACTCATCTTTGCAGAATTGTTGTAATTCAGCTTTATTTGAGGGTTTTCTAGCATGAACCGCCTTTTTAAGGTCATGCCATCAATTGGATTCAGGTCAGGACTTTGACTAGGCCACTCCAAAGTCTTCATTTTGTTTTCTTCAGCCATTCAGAGATAGATTTGCTGCTGTGTTTTGGGTCATTGTCCTGTTGCAGCACCCAAGATCGCTTCAGCTTGAGTTGACGAACAGGTGGCCGGACATTTTCCTTCAGGATTTTTTAGTAGACAGTAGAATTCATGGTTCCATCTATCACAGCAAGCCTTCCAGGTCCTGAAGCAGCTAAACAACCCCAGACCATCACACTACCACCACCATATTTTACTGTTGGTATGATGATCTTTTTCTGAAATGCTGTGTTCCTTTTACGCCAGATGTAACGGGACATTTGCCTTCCAGAAAGTTCAGCTTTTGTCTCATCAGTCCACAAGGTATTTTCCCAAAAGTCTTGACAATCATTGAGATGTTTCTTAGCAAAATTGAGACAAGCCCTAATGTTCTTTTTGCTTAACAGTGGTTTGCGTCTTGGAAATCTGCCATGCAGGCCGTTTTTGCCCAGTCTCTTTCTTATGGTGGAGTCATGAACACTGACCTTAATTGAGGCAAGTGAGGCCTGCAGTTCTTTAGACGTTGTCCCGGGGTCTTTTGTGACCTCTCTGATTAGTCGTCTCTGCGCACTTGGGGTAATTTTGGTCGGCTGGCCACTCCTGGGAAGGTTCACCACTGTTCCATGTTTTTGCCATTTGTGGATAATGGCTCTCACTGTGGTTCGCTGGAGTCCCAAAGCTTTAGAAATGGCTTTATAACCTTTACCAGACTGATAGATCTCAGTTACTTCTGTTCTCATTTGTTCCTGAATTTCTTTGGATCTCAATATGATGTCTAGCTTTTGAGGTGCTTTTGGTCTACTTCTCTGTGTCAGGCAGCTCCTATTTAAGTGATTTCTTGATTGAAACAGGTGTGGCAGTAATCAGGCCTGGTGGTGGCTACGGAAATTGAACTCAGGTGTGATACACCAGAGTTAGGTTATTTTTAACAAGGGGCAATTACTTTTCACACAGGGCCATGTAGGTTTGGATTTTTTTTTTCCCTAAATAATACAAACCATCATTTAAAAACTGCATTTTGTGTTTACTTGTGTTATATTTGACTAATGGTTAAATGTGTTTGATGATCAGAAACATTTTGTGTGACAAACATGCAAAAGAATAAGAAATCAGGAATGGGGCAAATAGTTTTTCACACCACAGTATTTAAGAGAAACAATCTTGTTATACTGAAGATAACAATAACAACTGTATATCCAGTTTTTATTCTTTAATACCAAAAATATTGAAGTCTTTTGTCTGTAATGAAATGAGGTTCCTTGATTGCTTTTTAGATAACATAATCACCACATTGGCCACAAAATGATTATGTATGTTTTTGAATGATTAACAGTTTACTTTGCTGTTATAGTTTGATTAAACAAATTATAAGATAGTTAACTTTATTTGATCTCTGTTTTTGTTTTAACCAGTGCTTTGATAAAACACTATCTACCTAAATTAGATGCAACTGTCGTACTAACAACAATCTTTTTTCATACACTTTGCAATTTTCAAAATATATTAACAGTACTTGAACATCGGAAGTGCCACGTGAACAGTAGCACAAATGTTTTAGTTTTTTGTCCATTTTGTTAAGCCACTGGGTAAACTGATTGGATATAGGGATTTTGATCACACCTTACCAGCATCAAGGTAAGGCAGAAATCAACTCTAGATCAGTTGCTTGGGAATTACATGGATTTAAAAAAAATTTTTAAATTTATTTCCTCTTGTAGTCTTTAGATTAATTTACCTGTACTAATTCTGTGATAGACAAAAATCACCAACCACTGAACATCAGAATATCTGAGTTTGAAGGCTTATGTTGCAAATAAACTCTGTTTAAGCTATGTAAGCTTCTAGGGTCTGACATGTATTGATATAAAAATATCAGTGCAATTCAGGCATGTCAACTTTCTTAGCTAATTTGACATGTATGCCTGTCTTGGAGGGGCAAAACTTCATGTAATACTGAAAAAATACGTTGTTTTGCCAAGATGAGTAGGTCATGAGTACCAGATTGTCATTTATGTTTTTTCGATGAACAAATGTTTTCAGTAAAAGTTTCAGCTTGCATACATAATGAGGTCAACCTTGTCTGCAGGAATGGAGCTCGTTCATAACCCAAGGTCGAACTGTATATCAATACCATTTTACCTTTATTGAAATTCTTTATTTTTTTAAACTAACATAAATTATTAATTTTCAGATTTGGAAAGAAGAGACCTTTCTCACAAAGAAAAACTTTATCTTCGGGAACTGAACGTCATTACAGAAACACAGTGTACCTTGGGTAATTATTATTATTGTTTTTATTATTATATTTTCATTTATCTCATAATTTCTGTTTACCAGCCATAAGAAGAAATTGTCTCTACATCCCAAACCGTAAGCATCAGTTAAGGCTTGCAATGCCTGCTTTTCATGTGTTTGATGCTTGCCTGATACTAGCAAAATATTTAGGCTTATCGTATTCTGGTGTTCAGCAAAACATTAATTGCTGTTACACTGTGCATAATGGTATAAGCTGGAGTTGAAGTGCAACAATCTCAAACAACAAAAATTGTATATAAAGCAAAATTTGAATTGGTAAAAAATATTTGCTAGTGGAGTAAAATTCTTTAAAAAATTAAAAGCAAAATATAGTATAATCTTTCTTTTACTCTTTAAGATAAAAACAAATTATCACTTTTACTCATATTGAATCCTCTGAAGCTCTGGAATCAGCCTAGACAGTCTTCTGTGGACTTTTTCCCACAGCTTCTATGTCTTTATTTATAGTGTAGACACCAAAACTCTCCAAAGTACTTCAGACAGGGTTGCCAGATTTCCAAAATCACAGATCGGGACAGCCACCATTTTGAGTGACCCAAAAAAAGATGTTAGGGAACTAAGGAAGACAAAAGAATAGATGATTTTAATTAAATTATAATTGTAGATATAATAACATGTATATTTTAAACATATACAATAAGTATTTGTAAATAAGTACATACAGTATATAGAAGAGAACATCTATAGAATAGTTACAGAACAATTACTATACTACACTTTGAACAGTCATTTACAGAAAATGTACAACAACACAAGCACGTGATGAACATGAACACACACAGTTCAAACACTAGGGTTCAGCTGACAATTACAAATTTTATTCGTAAAAGGTGGCATGCCAGGCAGTCTGACAAAAATTAAGTGAGCCTCGTTAACTAGATATTCAATGTACTAATTGAATTAAGATTTTTTTTCAACATATAATTTTTGTTCAATCAGGATTTTTAGAGGCATTGCAGGACTTTGAATTTGTCTGTTGAACTCGGGACAGTCCGGCTCAAATTGGGACGTATGGCAACCCTGACTCTAGATGAGGGCTTACAAGTGAGTTAAAAAGCTTGAACATAACATCTTTGGACTTGAACGCCACGTTTTGCTATATATCCCAACATTACGTTCGTTATCTTTCCTAATTGGTTCAAAACACTGTGTAGAAGTTAATAGTGACAAGTCTTAAGTTCTTCAGTATGGTGTACTTTCAATTTTAAGACCTCCCATTTTGCATTTGAATCTAACATTTTTAGTTCCTGTATGAAATGCCTTATTTGCTTACATTAAATTTCATCTGTCACAAGTCTGCCCAAGCCTGTATGTTGTCCATATCTCTCTGAAGTCCTTCTGGAATTCAACAGGTTCTAGATTATTCGCCAATCCACCTAGCTTGGCATCGTCTGGAAACTTAACCAACATTTTATTTATTTTTTTTTCTTATCCAAATTATTTATATATATATATATATATAATATATATATATATATATATATATATATATATATATATATATATAATAGTAGCAGCCATAGCACTGACCCCTGTGGGACACCATTGTTAATACCTGATCCTGATAAGGTTCCTTGCACCACCACTCTCTGCTTCCTCTGTTTTCGCCACCCATCAGTAAACTACAGCCTGAACTCTCAACTCTTTTAATTTGATGCCCAACCTCTTATGTGGTACCTTATTAAATACTTTCTAGAAGTTCAAATAAATAATACCATTTTCACCACTCTGATTGTATCATTTTCTTGCTTCCTTATAGAGTTCCAGCATGTTAGTAAACATGAGCTTCCTTTACTGAACCCATGCTGATTGTTTAATAAAGCTTCTATTAATGCCACATGTTACTGATTCTTTCCCTTAATAATTCCTTCCATTAATTTACATGTGATGCATGTTAAGCTTACTTTGGCTATAGTTGCTTGGATCTGCCTGATCTCCCTTTTTATGTAATGGGATATTTGCCATTTTCCAGTCCTTTGGAATTTCTCCACTGTACAGTTGCTTCCTAAAAATATGCGTCAAAGGTTTATATATTGTCACATTTGGGTTACAGGGTTGCAAAGAAATCTTTTGTCTAGGTATTCTTGAATCAGCACTCAAAACTTTATTCAAAATGGGAACCTTTATTCAAACAAACAGAAAGCAGGCAAATCCCAGGTTATCTCAGATTCTCCAGCTCTGCTCTTGAGCTCAAAAGACCCCATAGGTATCTTCCTTGAGAGATTCAGCTGCTGGGAGAGGGGCTGGGACTGGGACAGATGCCCTCTGCATAGAACAGAGATGAAACAGAAGAACAAGCGAGTAAATTGACTTTAAAGGCTTGTATCAATGTGTGCTTTATGCGATATGGCAGCCGCTGATCCTGCATTTGGCAATCCATAGCTTTGTTTCTCTTGTATTAGAATGCTGTATAAATGACTGTCTTTCATGAGGCAGAAGCTGCACCATGGTGCTAGGCGATGAGGCGCAGCATGAACGATAACAATATGTGCGCAATAACTTTTGTAACTACTGTAGGATAAATATCTGGTCATGTTGATATGTTTGATTTCAGTCTGTTTAATATGGGCAGGATTTCTCCATCTCCAATTTCCAAATTCCTCAGTACCTCCTTAGTAGTTCCAGTCACCACTTAGAGGTTATCTACCTCTTCACATGTGAAGACCTCAGAAAAATACAAGTTTAGAGCATCTGATATTTCACTGTCTGTATACTTGAAATGTCCTTTACTATTCCCGATACATACTTCACTTTCTCCTTGACAGTTATTTTCCTACTAAAATACTGAAAGAATATATTTGGTCATCTTTTAATTTAACTGTAATGTTCCTTTTTAATTACCTTTTAACTTCCCCAACCCTAAGAAACTGACAGGCCCAACGACAGGCTAAACATGCAGACTGGGAAGCATCCTGTATTTAAGATGTGATTTTACACGATTCACTTAGAAAGTAATGGCAGAGTGTCACCAAAAGAATACAACTGCAGCTATGTAAATAACCTAGCAGCATCTCCAAGGAGCGATCGAAGCGTCTCTGATATCACTAAGGTTAGGGTAAAAAAAGTTTTAGACATTTGTCTCTGTGTCTCTATATACACATATACATACAGTACAGGCCAAAAGTTTGGACACACCTTCTCATTCAATGTGTTTTCTTTATTTTCATGACCATTTACATTGGTAGATTCTTACTGAAGGCATCAAAATTAATAATGAACACATTTGGAGTTATGTACTTCACAAAAAAAGGTGAAATAACTGAAAACATGTTTTATATTCTAGTTTCTTCAAAATAGCCACCCTTTGCTCTGATTACTGCTTTGCACACTCTTGGCATTCTCTCAATGAGCTTCAACAGGTAGTCACCTGAAATGGTTTTCACTTCACAGGTGGTTCGAGAGAATGCCAAGAGAGAGTAAAAAAGTAATCAGAGCAAAGAGTGGCTATGTTGAAGAAACTAGAATATAAAACATGTTTTCAGTTATTTCACCTTTTTTTGTTAAGTACATAACTCCAAATGTGTTCATTATTAGTTTTGATTATAGCCACAAACATGAATCAATTTTATTGGAACTCCACGTGAAAGACCAATACAAAGTGGTGTACATGTGAGAAGTGGAACAAAAATCATACATGATTCCAAACAATTTTTACAAATAAATAACTGAAAAGTGGGATGTGCGTAATTATTCAGCCCCCTGAGTCAGTACTTTGTAGAACCACCTTTTGCTGCAATTACAGCTGCCAGTCTTTTAGGGTATGTCTCTACCAGCTTTGCACATCTAGAGACTGAAATCCTTGCCCATTCTTCTTTGCAAAACAGCTCCAGCTCAGTCAGATTAGATGGACAGCGTATGTGAACAGCAGTTTTCAGATCTTGCCACAGATTCTCAATTGGATTTAGATCTGGATTTTGACTGGGCCATTCTAACACATGGATATGTTTTGTTTTAAACCATTCCATTGTTGCCCTTGCTTTATGTTTAGGGTCGTTGTCCTGCTGGAAGGTGAACCTCCGTCCCAGTCTCAAGTCTTTTGCAGACTCCAAGAGGTTTTCTTCCAAGATTTCCCTGTATTTGGCTCCATCCATCTTCCCATCAACTCTGACCAGCTTCCCTGTCCCTGCTGAAGAGAAGCACCCCCAGAGCATGATGCTGCCACCACCATATTTGACAGTGGAGATGGTGTGTTCAGAGTTATGTGCAGGGTTAGTTTTCCGCCACACATAGCGTTTTGCATTTTGGCCAAAAAGTTCCATTTTGGTCTCATCTGACCAGAGCACCTTCTTCCACATGTTTGCTGTGTCCCCCACATGGCTTGTGGCAAACTGCAAACAGGACTTCTTATGGTTTTCTGTTAACAATGGCTTTCTTCTTGCTACTCTTCCATAAAGGCCAACTTTGTGCAGTGCACGACTAATAGTTGTCCTATGGACAGATTCCCCCACCTGAGCTGTAGATCTCTGCAGCTTGTCCAGAGTCACCATGGGCCTCTTGGCTGCATTTCTGATCAGCGCTCTCCTTGTTCGGCCTGTAAGTTTAGGTGGACGGCCTTGTCTTGGTAGGTTTACAGTTGTGCCATACTCCTTCCATTTCTGAATGATCGCTTGAACAGTGCTCCGTGGGATGTTCAAGGCTTTGGAAATCTTTTTGTAGCCTAAGCCTGCTTTAAATTTCTCAATAACTTTATCCCTGACCTGTCTGGTGTGTTCTTTGGACTTCATGGTGTTGTTGCTCCCAATATTCACTTAGACAACCTCTGAGGCCGTCACAGAGCAGCTGTATTTGTACTGACATTAGATTACACACAGGTGCACTCTATTTAGTGATTAGCACTCATCAGGCAATGTCTATGGGCAACTGACTGCACTCAGACCAAGGGGGCTGAATAATTACGCACACCCCACTTTGCAGTTATTTATTTGTAAAAAATGTTTGGAATCATGTATGATTTTCGTTCCACTTCTCAAATGTACACCACTTTGTCTTGGTCTTTCACGTGGAATTCCAATGAAATTGATTCATGTTTGTGGCTGTAATGTGACAAAATGTGGAAAGGTTCAAAGGGGCCGAATACTTTTGCATGCCACTGTATATAAAATCATATCATATCATATACAGGTGCCGGTCATAAAATTAGAATATCATGACAAAGTTGATTTATTTCAGTAATTCCATTCAAAACGTGAAACTTGTATATTAGATTCATTCATTACACACAGACTGATGTATTTCAAATGTTTATTTCAAATGTTTATTTGAATGGAATTACTGAAATAAATCAACTTTGTCGTGATATTCTAATTTTATGACCGGCACCTGTATATGTAAGTGAGAGAGAGATACCATTAAAACATATTGTGAGAATGACATTTTAGAGAGCCAATTAAGCCATGAATTGACTTCCTATACTAGTTAGAGACTAATATATACAAGCATAATTAACAGGTGCTCCAAATTGATGAACCATCAGGTGAAGTCAGCATTTCTATAGCCCTGTTTTGTCTGCCTGTTTCAGAGATCAGGAAAAAGGGCTTTTATTACCACCGAGTGAACAGACCATCAGGTAAAGAATGTGAATTACTACAAAGTAAACAGAACATTGTAAGGTGAGCAGCTTTATTGAAATAGCATGTCCAAAAGCATGTACCACCAAACATGAAGTGATGTTTGATAGTGATGACGATGTTGACTGTCCTAGATATGTTTAATTCAATGAATAACTACCTTTTCAAGATGGTTTAGATCTATTTGAAGATAACTAAAATCTCTTGTTTGCATTTTTTCACACATATACATCTGCATTTTTGTAAATACTATACATGAGTGCCATTCAGGGCACACTGTGCAAAAGAAAGTGAAGGGTGATGATGGACAATGAGCTATAAAAGACATTCCATGCCACAAACCAGTAATTCAGTACAATAAGCACTCAATAGGGGTTGTCACTGCTCTTCACATAATTCTAATGTAGTATTGTACATTTTAATGATAATGCCAAGACAAATTGTTTTACTCTTCACATATCTGCATAGCAAAGGACATAAAGCCAATGAAGCACAAAAAATGTGTGAAAGACTTAGCAGGGCAATATGTGTTGTGTGCCTGCAGATTCCTCCTATACGGGCACACTCAACTCATACGTTTGTTGGAGTTTTTACCATCACTGGTCCAAGTACTAAGGCCACATCTGGAAGAAGGATATTTATGGAACTGCGGGCTGGAAACTCCTTGGTAATGCATGGAATGCAATGTGCCAATATGTCTCATTCTGGACAGGAACTGTTTTGAACAGTTGGACGTATAAGTAATTTTCTTGATGTAAGAAGTACAGGCAGTCCCTGGGTTACGTACGAGATAGGGACGATAGGTTTGTACTTAAGTTGAATTTGTATGTAAGTCGGAACAGGTACATTATTTTAATAAATGCTATTGTTGACTGACTGTAATCAGGTGCTCTACCAATGAATGATGGAGTTTCACCTCTTTCTGACCTTTTTATTATTTCTACTTTATTTTCAATGATGATGGTTTTTCTCTTCTTTATCACCAACACTTGCATCAGATTTGTGTTTCAGAGACATTGTTGAATGGTGAAGACAAAAGGTTAAGGTGAGCTCTTCTGCACAGCACTGTACACGTTATCACAGCAGGAAGGCACCAGATGTCAACACGTCTGATGTATAGGGTGGTCCAGATCTAATCATTCAATTTTCATTACTCTATAACTTAATTCAGTTTATTACATAGAAAATCACCGGAAAAATCACGGACCATCGAGAAGTGTGCGAACTGACGACATGAAGAATCGTCTTTGCATCGAACTGAAATCGTCCTTGCATAAATCAAAGTCATCCAGACGATCTGGATCTGCATAATTAGATCTGTACCACCCTGAAGAGACAACATCCTGCTGTGTGTGTAACAGTACAAGCAGGCTTGCTATTGAGAATGAATGGGGGCAGCGAGGGGTGGTTCATCACCAGCCCACCTCACAGTCACCTCCACTACAGTATGCAGCCTGCAGTGTCTGCCGCACCACTGCCCCCATTGAACATAAAGCCATCCGAGGCACACTACAGTGCAACCCCCCGCCGCCCCATTCAGCCACAACTGGGTCACCGCTTGCAGCATTACCAGCTGCCCACCGAGAATGAACTGGCAGCCATGTGTGGTGGGGGCGGGTAGTGAAACCGCTTGCTGCCGGGAGCCGCCCAAGGGACGCTATACTGCACGAGCAGCGAAATCGCCCCCCTCCAGCCTCCATCCAGCCACCGCTTGCAGCGTACCCAGGCTGAACATGATGGAGCGGCAGTTACTCAGGCGCATGTGTTGTAGCTGCGGCCCCGTTGGTATGTCGTAGGTCGAATGTCCGTAACCTGGGGACTACCTGTATATAACTCTTCGAATTTTGAATTAAAAATGGTTAGTGATATTGAAAAACATGCTGACGACATGTCTTTTCAATTTTATTTTCTCAAAACTGTTGGATCTGGCAGTGTTTTGTATTTTTATCAAAGGAGGACTGAAAATTTGAATGTTGTTCGGATAACTTTTGGCCATACTACATTTTTTAGCTAAACTGAAAGGGATACGTGGCTCCACTAGTCAGTTGAAAAATATACAAAACACTTTGATTAAAAGTCTTACTTAATGCAATAAACAGGCAGACTTCCAAAAACACTGCAAAACACAAAAAATGGCTAAGATCTTAGAAGGCTAATATCCTTATTAATGTTTATCCTTATGCTCTCATACACCCTATGATTAACATTGGAGTTATTAATCATGTTGTATACCTTATACATCTGTTTTTTTTCTTTGCAGCTTCTTTTTAATCTCCTTACCCACTGCTGAGGTTTTTGTTACTTTCTAAGAATTCCAACTTTTGGGATGTACCTGTTCTGCATTATGTGTAAAACATTTATAAACCTGTTCCACTGCTCCCAAACTGTCTCCAAACTGTTATCCCCGTTTGTCCCTTTTAGACTTTGCCGCAGCTGTCCAAAATTTGCCCTACCAAAGTTAAACTTGTATTGTATCATGATCACTTGACACTAGCAGTTCAGTCACCTCTACAACCTTAATTATATCCTAGTTATTACAAATTATTAAATCAAGACAGATCTCCCCCTACATTAGCAATTTAACATACCGTGTTTATAAAAAAAAAAAAAAAAATTACTGATTAAGTCTGTTAACTCCAGCTCTTGTACTCCACTATTTGCAAAGTTATCTCGGTTAATATTTAGGCAGTTAAAGTCCCTTATGACTATATTATCTTTCTGTAAACTTGCCTTCTAATATTAATAAAAAGACTAGGGGGCTTTGACCTCTGCTTGCTTTGTTCACCAACCCACGTGCTTGCATTACATGCTGGCCTCTTTGCGTTTCTTCCTCTTGGAAATGAGGATGCGGATGTACAATTTACTCACTGTTTTACATTACAGCGAGTAATTAACCATATTTCATGTTCCGTTAAGAGTTATTCATTGCGTAATATGATTTTATTCTGTTTGGCTTTGAAATTAACACACAAGCTTTTTAAACTTACACTTTTACTGTAAAACTTAAGTAAAAACAATTTTTTGAATTAAATTGTGATTCTGTTTTTGGATTTTCATTGTGACAATGCCATGTATAACGGCACGCAATTGAATTTTGTTTCTTTCTCTCTATTAAACTAGTTTTTCAAATGTTTGGCTCTGAGATGTGTAAATTGTCTTTGCAAAAGCTATTCTAATGGGAAACTGTTAACATTTTAATATGAATGGCATATCAAGATCTCCTTTGTTGCCTAATGTTATCTCCTGAAGATGTACTGTATTACCTTTCTTGGATACATCCTTTGTACAGTAATTTGTGTGGAGGAAGACTGGACGGTGTTAATGGTTTTAGATATTCTTTGGAATACTGTAAGTTGATGTTTTCATGTTCTGTGCAATCACCATCAACTTTTTCAGCATAGTCTATTGATACGCATTTGCATTTAACCAAATTGCAGTGTAACCGATCGTCATTTTTGTCGTTAATTTGTTTGACTTCATTTCTCGGTGCTAGACTTACTCGTGTACTCATTTTTACTGTTGATAACACTTTGTGATGAAATTCTTCCAGAAGATTTGGACATAATACATCTCCTTAAATTGGGAACTTAAAGTGAGGAAAACATTAAAATGTATAAGAGCTGAAAGAGCAAGAACTGAAAATGAAAACGGTTTTACAATTACAATACTGGAGTTGATTGATGCCTTTGGACAGTGTGAAACTTGCAACTGTGACCCACCTATCTCTACCTGTCTGGTCTGGAATCTTGTCCAGCGCCACCTTAGGAGTGCAAACTATGTCTCTAAAGGACAACTGAACCGGGGGCTCATGCATAACGCTGTGCGTAGAATTCACACTATAACATGGCATAAGCAAAAACGCAGAAATGTGCTTAAGCGCAAAAAAATCCAGATGCATAAATCTGTGTGAACGCCCAGATTCACATTTTTCCACTACATAAATCCCAGTCAGCGTGAAAAGTAACGCACATGCACGCGCCTGCTGTCCCGCCCCATCTCCTCCCAGAATTACGCCTCTTTGAATATGCAAATCAATATAAATAGCCCTTAAGCTCAGCGTTCTTTGAAAAGGCAATGGCAAAAGCATGGGGGATAGAAGAAGTTCAGCGAATACCAAGTGGAGGCAATGGAAAACGTTCTATTTGTTGGTTTAAACAGTGATATAAACAACAAAAGGAAGTTGATCGAGTGACATAGTGTCGGAGAAACTTTCACAGTACCCGAAATAAAAAAGAAGTTGTCAGATATCAAAGTCAACATGAAAAGGTGAGTCATGGCCCACCGTCTGAGTTAATTGTGAAAGCTTATTAGGGTACAGGGGGGAAAAAAAATAGGCACACAGTGGGGAAAAAAGCACGAAATGTCAACTTTAATCTCGGAATTTCCACTTTAACCACGTAGTTTATTTTGTCTTTAAAGCAGAACATCATAAACTTCATCTTAAAATCGCATAATTTACTAGTTTCTCAAATCCCATCATAACTAAAGTAGCATGTTAAATGCTTTGTTTTGTATTTGATCTTCTATGTACTCTATGTGTGAATCACTATGTGCTTCCGGGCTGTCTCTTCCTCCGATCCTCCGACAGGACACAGAATCCATTACATTCATAATATTACAGCTCTCTGAATAATTAAAATACTTAGATGTATACTTGATATCATTTTCATGATGATAGGAGTTAAAGCATGTTATTAAACATGGGAACACGGTGGTGCAGTGATTGTGCGCGACTTTTGATGAAATAATTTATTGCAGCAGTACTGTCTCTTTCAAACGTACTTACCCCCAATTCCTGTCCTTACTTTTCTTTCTCCAAATACCCAATCGCCACACAATCAGCTCTGCAATAGACGTTAAGCCATGTGTAAGCTTAGAAAGCCGATTCTTCAAAACTTTTAAGGAACATTGAAGTATCTTCATAGTACATGTTTGTTTATTCTATCCTTCTAGTGTCACGCCAGTCCCAGCAAGCATACAGTGCGAGGCAGGAACAATCCGTGAACGGAGTGCCAGATCCTTGCTAGCGCAGTGACACCGTGTGACACATGTTTAACTATTAACAATATAGATTATTTAAATGAAGTTAAAGTTGTATCTGTATAATATAAATAAAATATTTTTCTGCATTTCATCTTAAAAATTATATCGTCATATGTAAATACGCCCTTTATAAAGTGGCTCAGATTGTGCAATATTATAAGTGTAGTGCAAGTTTACATTGAGGTGATTGTACTAATAAGTAGAAACAGTTCTGCAAGGAACATTACATGGACTGATTGAGTGCGTTTATAGTTCTTGGGATGAAACTGTTTCTGAACCGTGAGATCCTTACAGGAAAGTTTTTGAAGTGTTTGCCATGTGAGAGCAGTTCAAATAGGCAGCATGGCTGAGGCAGCGTGTGCTTGATGCTGTATACCGATAATTCTCTTTCCAGTCTGCTGCTCTGAGTGGTGTAGTGAGAATAATATGGAAAAAGATGATACGCTGTGGCAACCCCTAACGGGAGCAACTGAAAAAAGAAAAATAAGGTGAAGTGAGAGTAACAACGCTAAAGCAGCTATGGTATTTGGAATAGTTTGGTCATTCTGTGGACCTTTATATTGTTATACGTTAATTACAATCAGATGCATTAAACTAATAAACAATATGTGGTTAATTTCAGTGTATTTATAAAGCCGTGTCAGGGATGTGGATCTAAAAAAAGAAAAGGAAACCACACTGGAACAGTAGCACTGCTTTGATGCTGGGTGCTGCCAGTCTGCAAAACCGAACGCAGAGCTTGCGTACGCTAGGGTATGAGGTACTGTGGAAATGTGCGTGGCTTTACGGCAAGTTTAGGTTCTAACATTGTGATTTGAACATGGAAACAGGCTTACGCAACATTTTTCTGCATATGCACCATTTATACATGAGGCCCAAGATCCGCCAATTCTGTACTACAATGTAGGCCACCTATTCCACCTCCAGTTCATCAATCCTGAGGTCAAGGTTCTATATATTAGCTGGCATCTCCTGCAAATGTGTCCTTCAAGGAGGGCTGACTCCTCCAAGTCATCCTTGGGCTTGCATTGCACTGGCCTGAATGTTTAGCTTTGGATTACATAACAGCTTAACTCTTTTTTTAATTTAAGTTAAGTGGTTTAACTTAAGTTATTAAAGTTAATAAATTCATACCATAAAAAATTAGTGCTGCACCTTCTGGCTCTTTACGCTTGTAGGACAAAGTGGACATTGCCTATTCTCCTAGGCTTTAGTTGCATACCAGGCCTGTTAAGAAAGCAGATTTAACACGGGATACAGACAGCTGTACCAAACCCCCGCTTGCACTAAACTGAGTGACGGAACCACAGCTTGTACCAGGATCTGCCTGGACTTCATTTGATAACTAAGCTGTTAATGGACTCAAGCAAGGACAAAGACCTATAATTCAAGGCATGACAACTAAGATGGAGAGAACAACAAACTTATTAGAAGAACTGGTTTTGTAACTGAAAGTGACTTTATTCAAATCAGAAGATGGTTCAAACTTCCTTTAAAACCATGTGCACCCTATCTGTCAAAGTAAGTGAAAAGAAGCAAAGAAAAATTGGAGAATTGTGAATTGAACACAATCACTGAAATATCCTAGGGAATTTTGGGACTCTTCCCAGGTCTACTCTGTGTATATTCTCCAAAATGACTTACTCATATCTTCCCTCAGACTAAAAGACTTTGAGCAACTCTTCTTTGGAGAGGTGAATATGACAAACTCTTATCTTTGTAGACTAGAATATAAGACCCGGTCTGTCAAGCCAAATTTGTGCGCCAGTAGACTGATTAGGCTGAGAAGCCATAACTTCACAAAGGATCTCCAGCATCTAAACTCTTGGGCTAGAGTGTAATGCCTTTTCCATATGAAGAGGCAAAAGACAACAGAAGGCAAGCTGAGAAAGAGTGTACTCATGTGCAGTAAAGATACTCCACTTGACCAACTCCACACAGCATGGGACATCTTCCATAAAGACTTGCTATCATAAACTATTTATCTGTGCCAAGATGAAGTAGAACCCTAATACCAGCAAACAGCCAGCCTATATGTTTTCTGTTTTTCTGTCTATGTCCAGTCTTATATGTGAAAATATACAGTATATGCAGTTATCATATTCCTATATTCCTTGTTTTTATCAATAAATTGTAGTATTCTAATCCTAAAAATGAGCCTCAGTTACTTTGATAAATGTGCAAAGGCTGGAGACCCACCTCCCACAACAGAGGAAAGTAAGGTAAATAAAGTAAAAAAACTTATTTGATTAATTACTGGTTTCGCTGAAGGCAAAACTGATAATTAACCAAGTTAAAATTTCTTTTTCAAAACACATATTAATAAGGCCTTCTCCTGGGTGGCCATTTTATTGATTATTAATCAATCAAAAATTCTACAAGCTCTTGTAATATTCTCCCCCTTGATTGCCTGCTGTATGTCTTTCTTTGTATTTGTCAGACTCCACCTGTCCATTGTCTTAAATTTGCACCCAAGTTATTACTTTACTTTGAAGCATTCGATTTACAATGTACATATTCCTTTGTTTTAATGAGCCCTCTTAATTGCACTAGTTTTCCTGACATCTAAGAACTGTTCCGTTGAATTTTTTTTTTTTTTTTTTTATATAACTTGGGACTGACATGAGCTGTGATGTATGAAATGTTTTACATTGATGTGTATAAGTGTGGATTTATTCAAACATTTTACTGTCCAAGTCTCCAACTTCAAAGTTACTGAGAAGGTAAACGTTATTACCTCCAAAACTCCAAACATTCCCACAGCACATCAACGCAGCATAATTTCTGATATGACAGATGATACATACATAATATATGAAATGAATAAAAGCAGCTATAGTACACTATACATAAAAAGTCAACCCCAAGGCAATTTTGCATTAATCAAACAGAATATGTTTGATAAGTTTTATTTATTTGTTGATTTAGTTAGACAATCTGTCAGTGCCAATCTGAACTAAAAGCTTGTCCCTATGAATTTTCAGATTGCCTTTAAACCGTGTATTCCAACTCAAGTCAGTTATTAGTTATAACGTTGACCAGTAACATTTTGTTATAGATTAGAAACCCACGACATGTATGTAGATAACCATTTCTTCATTGTTAGATTAGATAAATTTTATTAATCCCAAGGGGCAATTTAGATGCATACATAAACAAAGGTACAGACGCATAGAACAAGTAATACAATCAATCAATCAGTAAATAAATAAGTGGATAATACCAAAGTAAATATATATTGTGGAGAAATTGCAAAATGAGTTTAAAGAATGTAAGCATTTAGTTTGAAGCGTTGGGAGAAAACTTTGATTTGACTGATGATGGCAGTGGGCAAAAAAAGATGCCCAGAGGTGTTTCTTCACACACCATGGAGGAATAAGTCTGTTGCTAAAAGTGCTCCAAGAAAATGCCTCATGGAGGGACTTTTCATGAATGCATCCAATTTTGCCACTGTCCTCTCTTCCACTGCAGCCTTCAGCGTGTCCAGGGTTAGCCCTGTGACAGAGCAGCCTTTCCTGATAAATTTGTTCAGGCATTGTGTATCTTTTGAGCTCAAGATGCTTCCCGGGAGAACAAAGTTTAAAGCAATACACTACTATGGACTGATAGAACATTTCCAACAGCTTGCTGCATACATTAAAAGACCTAAGTCTCCTTAAGAAGTACAGTCTGTATAGCAGTGTCACAGTGTTGTCAGGCCAGTCCAATTTCCTCTTTATGCAAATCCCAAGGTACCTGTTGGTCTGCACCACTTCCATATTCTCGCCTTATTTGTTGACTGCTCACAGAGGCTTTTTGGTATGCCATAAGTCCAACACCAGCTCTTTTGTCTTGCATATGTTGAATTGCGGGGGGTTCTCCCTACACCACAAGATGAGTCCTCCACAAGTCTGTTGTACTCAGTCTTGCCTCCGTTATTAATGCAACTTTTGATGGACAAGTCATTTGAAAATTTCTGTAGTTGGCAAGCTCTGATACTGTTCTTGGAAGCCTGTTGTTTAGAGGCTAAACATTAAGGGAGACAGGATAGTTTTCTGTGTTATCCCAGTATTACAGCTTTTTTTCAGTCAGTGAGGCAGAATGGTATTTAAAGCACTTGGAAAAATCCACATATCTGGACTGTGGTCCTGACTTTGGCCAAATGCGAGTAGATTCTTTGGATCAGAGCATTTTTTTTATCTTTATGTGTCTGATAAGCAGACTGCAAAGGATCAAGATGTTCTGAAACCAGAGCTTGGAGCTTTTTCAGGACTAGCCTCTCAAAGATCTTCATGATTTATGAAATAAGAGGAACTGGTCTGAAGTCCTTGGTACCATTGGAATACTCTTTTTTTTTTTTTTTTTTTTTGCCACAGCTGAGAAACCTGCAAACTCTGGAAAAGGGAGTACTCGTTCTGAAGGACCCCACAGAGCTGGCTGTCATGTTTTCAGCACCCTGTGGCTAATTCTCTCTGCCGTTGCAGCCTAGAAAATGGAAGGAGGCTGGAGAGCACAGATGTGAAGTCATTGTAGGGAAAGGTTATGCAGAGTAGAGATGACATTTAGGATTCTAGAACCTCTCCAGCTTGCTCACAGAGGCTAGCGTTGTTAGTCCAGGGTTGGACGGACAAGAATGATTTAAACTTGTGGAAGAACTAGTTTAGTTATTATTCATCTGCTCTTTGAAACTAAGTGTTTAAAGTTATTCCACACCCATACTCTTTTCCAGACTTGATGCAGTATGTCTACCTTTTATTCCTCTCTATGAAGGTTTACTGTTGTGGGACGAACTATGTCAATGATTAAGATGACAAGTCAGATACAGCAGTGTGGTTTAAACAATTCTGTATCTTTATTTTTATGTATTTTATAATATTGAGCCTGCACTCTGAGAAGAGTGCTACACAAAAATAAACTGAATTGAATTGACTTGGGTGAACAAGCAGAAAAATGTGCCTTTTTGAGTGGCTTAGAAAAGCTTTGTGAATGTTATAACAAATAATATTACTTCTACAGGAGTTACGTTGAAAAATATAACATTTTGATTTTCGTGGTGTTTCTGTTAATAGGACTAGCTTATTTAGGCAGATAATGATTAACACAAAATACTCTAATATATACATATCCAATATATAACTGCGATGGACTGTGCTGTTCAGGGATTGTTCGTGCCTTGCACTCAGTGATTGCTGGGATAGACTCCAGCTGCCCAGTGATCTCTGCCTGGATAAGCAGGTTAGGAAGGTAAGTGAATGGATTTATCATTTCTTCAATGATGCAAGGACTTAGGAAAGGTACATGCTTTTAAAATATAGTAAAAAAAAAAATAAAAATACATAAGTTGCAACTGTAAAATGTGCAGCTTTTTCAGAAATCTACAGTCTATTGAATACATACTTGAATTAATTCAAACATTAAAAATTATTACTTCCTTAAAGTATTTAGGGTTTAGCAAATCAATAAATATAGCCTATGCTACTGTTTTAAGGTTTCATTTCATTTGTTTTTAACCTGATATATAATGTTACAGAATAAAGTTATATCTGGTGTCATTTGGGTGTTTATGCCCTGCAATAAGGTAGTGTCCCATAGTTAATGTCTTCATTTGTGTTTGATCACTGTAAGAGTGTGTTCTCTAGAGCCATAAGACTTATTTATGCACGTTCATGAAGTGGATGGTTGGAAGATTATAGCCTACAAGGACATGATTTCCGAAAACATGTACCCATTTCAAACCCACTTATCCTGAGCAGGTCAGAGGGAAGTTGGAGCCTATCCCAGCCAGCATTGGGTCCACGATAAAAGCAGCCCCCAAACAGGACACCAGTTCATCGCAGGGTGAGCACACTTACATGGAAACACAAACCAGTTATGCCACGTACCATGTGTGTATATGAGTGTACAATACAATAACATCTTAGTTAAATTGCATGCACCCATATTTCTGTTACCACCTATAATGCTATCAAATACTCTTGTATAGATTTAAAATCCCTACATAAAACTTACTTAGGTCTTTCTTTAAAAAAAATATTGCATAGTAAAGTTAAAAGGTCCATAATAAATCATTTATAATTATAAATAAAATAAATACTTAAAACAGAACCTAATATCTTACTTTACAAAAACTAAGCAAAATGACACCTTTTATTGGCTAACTAAAAAGATTACAGTATGCAAGTTAGCCAATAAAAGTTTTATTTTGCTTGGCTTTTCTCTACATTCATAATGGCTAACACGGTACAACAACCTAGTACTATTTACAAAAACTTAAATTTGGGTTAAAAAGAGCATAGTTCATTTAATTCCATATAAATATGTAAAATAATTCAGTTAGGAAATATTAAAATTAAACCTGTACAGTATGTCCCCAAGAACTCCAAATTAAACTCAGGAACTGTAATTATTTAATATTATGGTTACAATTTATTTATTAGAAATAGATCTAGGGTAAGGGGTAGTTCTAAGTGGGAAATACACAGTTTGCTGTTTAAGACGTAATCTTAGGCCCAGTTCACTACACCATGATACGTTTTAAAATGCATGTTTGGCTTTCGGTCCACACTGAAACAGAATTTTCAACCAACATTATGCTTGTTTGTAATCTTCTCTGTCCTGGCAAAACAGTCTGTTTTTTCTTTGTTCTTTTGACATTTCAATTTTATTTGGTTAGCTTTGTAAACAAATACCATTCTTGGCTGACAAAACCGTGCATGCCCAATTAAAAAAAAAAAAATATATACCGGTATCCATTTTTGATGTTTCTTTGAAGACAGAGTTGGGGGTAATACGTTAACATTACATAATCCATTATGTAATAATATTGCTTTTTTCTGTCGTGTGGTGTGTGTGGCAACACGCTGTAATTAGTACACGCTCCGGACCTCTCTCTTTGTCAGTAGTAATATAAAATATTCATTATGAGAAATGATTAATAATGTTATAGTAACCTTGATGTGGAAAGTAATATTACCCTTTTAACAAAGTACCTAAAGATGGCCCTGATTGTCAAACCCCCCCCAGTGTATTAGCAACAGCATCCTGCAGGCACTTTTATTTTACTGTTATATGCTGTCATCAGTCACAAAACAACAAAATCTCGATGTCACTGCTCAAGTCGGCTATTGCACCTTCTGTGATATACAACCTGTTTCATACATTGTGGTAGAGTTGCAGCTCGTATCTACAGTAGTATGGAGAACCTGTTTTTCAAAAACCTTATAAGCAAGATACCACTTTCTCGCGGTGTATCTCTACCCAACAGAAAAACACTCACCTGGTATCTTGATGACTCTTAAATAAAATGAAGCATGAACAAAAAATACTTTTGTAGAGTTTCTTTTTTTATGTATCTGCTACTGCAGACATTTAGGTCTGTAAACCATAGAAGATTTTTGGGAATTCCTGCCAATTGGATTGATTGTAAACTATAGTGCAAAATATGATATAGTAATGATTTCGCATGTTTCAAATAATAAATATGAACATGTATGTCTGTGATAGTTTGGAAAGTGTGTGCAAGTGTTTTTACATTGTTGTTTAGGTAAAAGTATATTCTGTTGTGAAAGGCAGGAAACCTGCCACATAATTATGAAGTTAAAAGTGAAGTTTATTTTTTTACAATTACATATTATAACAGTGCTAGTTTTAAATTAGTTGTGTTTAATATGCAAACAATGATGACACCTTTCTGTGCCGGAGGTCATTTAATTCAAACCCAATAATTTAAAAAAATGCATGCCTTTTATTTATTTTCAGCCATAATTACTATTGTGTGCTTCTCTTGTTATTGCACATTCAGCTCCAGATGTGTTCACAAACATACTGTATTATTTTGAAGAGTATGCTTTAATAATAATTTTGGAAAGTTTTGTAACAAATACAGTACAGGCCAAAAGTTTGGACACACCTCCTCATTCAATGTGTTTTCTTTATTTTCATGACCATTTACATTGGTAGATTCGCACTGAAGGCATCAAAACTATGAATGAACACATGTGGAGTTATGTACTTAACAAAAAAAGGTGAAATAACTGAAAACATGTTTTATATTCTAGTTTCTTCAAAATAGCCACCCTTTGCTCTCCATTTCAGGTGACTACCTGTTGAAGCTCATTGAGAGAATGCCAAGAGTGTGCAAAGCAGTAATCAGAGCAAAGGGTGGCTATTTTGAAGAAACTAGAATATAAAACATGTTTTCAGTTATTTCACCTTTTTTTGTTAAGTACATAACTCCACATGTGTTCATTCATAGTTTTGATGCCTTCAGTGAGAATCTACCAATGTAAATGGTCATGAAAATAAAGAAAACACATTGAATGAGGAGGTGTGTCCAAACCTTTGGCCTGTACTGTGTGTAAAGTGACAAAAGTAATAAAATATGTAATAGACTACTTAATAAAAATAATATTTTTTAATACTTCTTATTACTGTTTTTTTAAGTAATATTTAATACTGTGTTACCTTGGCCTCCGTTATAGTGCCATTAGTTAACTGGATGTAACAGAAGTTCTATGTACCTAACTCAGTACTTTTTTGTACACAATATTTGTAGTTTTTATTTTACCATGGGCTGAAATTGTTAATTCACTAGAGCTCATTACTCTTAAATATGCTGCATATAATTGCACTAGAGTAAAACCTTCATGCTGTTGATAAATTCTTGCTTTTCCTAGTGACTAGCCTTGGCTTTTGTTGATGGTTAGTGCAAAGCACAGTTTTGAAGAAAACTGCATTTATTTGAATTGAAATGGGTAGTCAGTAAGAATAATGGGAATTTTGGGAGTTTTTACTATTATTGTTAATACTATTTACAATTTTCATTTGTGTATGCTGTTCACTCAAGCATAGCTTTTTCTATTTTTCATCAGTTGTATTTTCAAGCTTTTATTTTATTTATTTTTTTGCCATAACCACACAATAAAACACTGAGTCACATTGTAGTTTAACCTCAACTTTAACTTTAATTGTACTTTAACTTATCGTGCAAACAGCAGTGTTATTTTGAGGCTGCATGTCTAGGTGATGCAATGAATTGATAGTTTTAATTTCAGGGTTATTTTCTGTAGTGGTTGAAGTAGAACAAAATAAAACCTTTTAATATGGTTTGGAGGCTTCCTCAGCGATTGGCGGGCGCTGAGTACCTTCCTCACTACAAGCAATGGTTTTTCTACAGTAAATATTGTTTTGATGCCTTTGTTGGTAGTACTAACAGTCTGAAATGTACAGTAAACATTGAAGGATTGAACTCAAACCAAGAGAGAAGTAAACATTGTACAGAAGAGAATTTCTCCCTTACTCATTGGTAAACCGACTCAAACTTTATTACTAAACATTGTCTTACTTGAGCTTTGCCAAACCTTCCTCCTTCCACTTTCTTGCTCATGCCACATATCATCTCGACCAGTGGTTGAGGTGAAACACAAGGTAGTCTTCGTTGTCGACGTCTTTTACCCCTTTGCTATGCGTTATGTGGTCTAACAGACCCCTTTGGAGTTCGGAATGCATTTATTAGTATATAATATCGTGGAGCAATGGGGTGCTGCATACGTAGGGGTAGGGGGATCTCGGAGTACATACTAATTTCAGTATATGATATCAAAGAGCGTGGGGGCTTCAGATTGGAGCATGTTGACATTAATATGAAATCAAAGAGCCTTTCAAGCCTTGGTCCTCTTATTTTTACTGTGCAGAACACTTGCCTTCTTCAGTCCTTCCACTTTATTGCTAGTGCTGCTATTCTACCACTTGGCCTTCATTTGCATACATGGGCAAGCCCCATAACACTGTGCAATCACTTCTCAGCACTGTGCTGAGGATATGATGGTGCATGAGAATAGCCCATTCACCGCAACATTATTGACAAATGTTGAGAAATAATAATAAAAAAAAAAAGTGTTGGCTAATTTTTTTTTCCATAATGTCACCAAAATTGCACCTAAATATTAATATATCGAAATGTCTTTTCTTGAAGTATATCTACAAACATAAATGTGCCATCCTTTCAGATTTCTGGTTTATAGCTACAATTCAAGCATCTACTTCACTATTTAACATAATACACCCCTCTTTGCTTCCAGTAAATGATACATGTGTAAATGTACATTAACACCACGCTCATTCACAATCTTGTGTTCAACAAGTTCAGACCTGCCAGGCAAAGTTGAAAGACATCCAAGTTCTTTCATATCAATGACAGCAACTCGGCCTTCTGAGTGTCCGTCAAATCATTACAAATAGCAACCTCAGTTTAAGAGATTTCAGTGGTGGTGGCCAACACCTCATTAGGATCATGCCACATCTGAATGGGTTTCTGACAGCCTAGAATCTTAACCTTATAGTTCACCGTGCCCATTTAAGTAGTAATTCAAATGGACTCAAGCCGTTAGTTACATAGGGGATTCACAAACTGTGAACATAGAAAAAGATAACACCGTGTCCCAAGATCGACGTCATGAGCCACACGCTCAATCATCTGCTTTAAAATCTTAAACTGTTAAACTGTTCAGTCAGGCCATTTGTTTAAGGATGGTAATCAGGGGTGCTAAATTGTTTAATTGCAATGCTCTAACATAGCTACTTCATTATGCAGGAAATAAAGGGTGTATCCTGGTCAGTTAGGATCTCATGTGGAATGCAAATATGAGGGAATACCTCCATTAAAGAATTTGCAACAGACTTCATGTTCACTTTACTTGGGATATCTTGTCATGTAATGAACCAACACATGCATATACTGGTAACCATTCTTACTCTTGGGAAGTGGACCAACAATGTCCAACCCAACTGTCTCAAAAGGGACGTAAAAAATAAGAATTTGTAAAAGGATGCCCTAGCGGGTCTATGAGCATGAACAACTGGGGTAAGACTTACAAAACTGCTTCATATCAAAGCCAATAAAGCCATTTTGAAATGCAGTACCTTGTCTTCCCTTTACCTGGATGAGATTGGAAATTATCCAATACAAGAAGCCATTCTTAACTTAAAAATTGCAGAGTTTTGATGGAAATTATCCAATACAAGAAGCCATTCTTAACTTAAAAATTGCAGAGTTTTGAAACTAGGGCACTACTGCTTTTCATAGTAACGATATTCTTCAACATGTGTTTGCTCAAATACAAAATCTAAACTATTGTCAGCTTGATGGAAGTGTGCAAACTCCATCTGTGTGGCAGCCCCTACTTCTCCCAAGCCTGACACAGCAACCCTCTCTTTCCTATCCCATTGTTTCCCCAGATCCCGAAGCAGCAGCCCTATCTGAGGAGGAGGAATATGCAAGTGCCTGTTGCAAAGAGCCCTCAAACTGTCCCAGAAAATTGAGTCATCCCCAACCTCACTGGAGTAATCGGTTTCAGTTTACAAGCTGTCTTCCTGACAGAATTTGTCAGCGGTGAGCCCCTCTCCTTCTATTAAAGAAAGAGGTGATTTTCAGGCGGCCAAGACCCACAGGAATAGGGCATTCCTTTTCTCAACTATAAAAAGCCTGGGTGAATAGTCTGACACAAAGTCCAAAAGTCCAAACTTTAAAGCTCTTTCCTTTATATTTCAAAGGGAGTATAACAGTCTTTTACTCTTTAATACAGTGGTGTGAAAAACTATTTGCCCCCTTCCTGATTTCTTATTCTTTTGCATGTTTTTCACACAAAATGTTTCTGATCATCAAACACATTTAACCATTAGTCAAATATAACACAAGTAAACACAAAATGCAGTTTTTAAATGATGGTTTTATTATTTAGGAGAAAAAATCCAAATCTACATGGCCCTGTGTGAAAAAGTAATTGCCCCCTTGTTAAAAAATAACCTAACTGTGGTGTATCACACCTGAGTTCAATTTCCGTAGCCACCACCAGGCCTGATTACTGCCACACCTGTTTCAATCAAGAAATCACTTAAATAGGAGCTGCCTGACACAGAGAAGTAGACCAAAAGCACCTCAAAAGCTAGACATCATGCCAAGATCCAAAGAAATTCAGGAACAAATGAGAACAGAAGTAATTGAGATTTATCAGTCTGGTAAAGGTTATAAAGCCATTTCTAAAGCTTTGGGACTCCAGCGAACCACAGTGAGAGCCATTATCCACAAATGACAAAAACTTGGAAGAGTGCTGAACCTTCCCAGGAGTGGCCGGCCGACCAAAACTACCCCAAGAGCGCAGAGACGACTCATCCGAGAGGTCACAAAACACCCCAGGACAACGTCTAAAGAACAGCAGGCCTCACTTGCCTCAATTAAGGTCAGTGTTCACGACTCCACCATAAGAAAGAGACTGGGCAAAAACGGCCTGCATGGCAGATTTCCAAGACGCAAACCACTGTTAAGCAAAAGAACATTAGGGCTCGTCTCAATTTTGCTAAGAAACATCTCAATGATTGCCAAGACTTTTGGGAAAATACCTTGTGGACTGATGAGACAAAAGTTGAACTTTTTGGAAGGCAAATGTCCCGTTACATCTGGCGTAAAAGGAACACAGCATTTCAGAAAAAGAACATCATACCAACAGTAAAATATGGTGGTGGTAGTGTGATGGTCTGGGGTTGTTTTGCTGCTTCAGGACCTGGAAGGCTTGCTGTGATACATGGAACCATGAATTCTACGGTCTACCAAAAATCCTGAAGGAGAATGTCCGGCCATCTGTTCGTCAACTCAAGCTGAAGCGATCTTGGGTGCTGCAACAGGACAATGACCCAAAACACACCAGCAAATCCACCTCTGAATGGCTGAAGAAAAACAAAATGAAGACTTTGGAGTGGCCTAGTCAAAGTCCTGACCTGAATCCAATTGAGATGCTATGGCATGACCTTAAAAAGGCGGTTCATGCTAGAAAACCCTCAAATAAAGCTGAATTACAATAATTCTGCAAAGATGAGTGGGCTAAAATTCCTCCAGAGCGCTGTAAAAGACTCATTGCAAGTTATCGCAAACGCTTGATTGCAGTTATTGCTGCTAAGGGTGGTCCAACCAGTTATTAGGTTCAGGGGGCAATTACTTTTTCACACAGGGCCATGTAGGTTTGGATTTTTTTTCTCCCTAAATAATAAAACCATTATTTAAAAACTGCATTTTGTGTTTACTTGTGTTATATTTGACTAATGGTTAAATGTGTTTGATGATCAGAAACATTTTGTGTGACAAACATGCAAAAGAATAAGAAATCAGGAAGGGGGCAAATAGTTTTTCACACAACTGTATTCCCATGAACACAGTGAATGTTTACATGTTCCAATCTTATGCAGGGTGCTTGATGGAGCAATTTGCGTCAGATTACACAGAGATCACTACCACAGTCCAACAGGGCAGGGACGTTTAAGTTATCTTTTTTTCAAGAATTTGGCCTGAGAGCAGTAGGTTGAGAGGCAACAGTCCCTAGCCAGATGTCCAGACTGACACAGACAAAGCAAAAGCACCTTGCGTTCAGTCCTAGCTGCCAAATTTCCTCGGTGATGTCTTCTGCGCAGGCTGCTGCCTGGAGGGTCTCCCCCAGCGGCATGGAGATGTGACTGTTGGACAGGACTAGTAGACAGACTAGGGTTGCTCCTCTGCTTCCAAGTGCCTTATCACAGAGATTGTCACTTATCCCAGCCAACATGACATCAATAGCAAGCTTTTCCACAATGTGCTCGAAAGTATCTCCACAGATCCAGCTTTGAATTTAGTTGTATTTAGTCCTACACCTGTCCCTGGATCAATTTTCCACAGCTGGAACTTGCACCCCCCACAGCTAAGGAGCTCATAGCTGTACGAAGAATGATTTGGTGTTTTAGGAAATCATTATCATCAAATATCTTGGGAAGAAGGTTTTGCATGACCCATATGGGCTCCTTTGTCTATATAGGTGCTAGAATTGCCACCCAGCGCATCTGCATGGCCGTGCATCCAAAGCAAAATAGCTAACACTCTGGATTGTCCAAAGGAGTCCTTTTCATGGGCTCATCTCTGGAATGGGAAGGCGAAGGAGCCTCTACAGCCTTGTGGTGAAGCTGAAAATTTTGAAGCTATTGGGGATTCATCTGTGCAAGACCCAATTTCTGGTGTCAATTGTGATTTGTGGGTCACAGACTTGCACAAGAGAGGAGAAGGTGAGTCCAGCTTTCAACCCTCCTAACAGCACTCTCTCTCTTTAATAATTACTGTTTAAAAGTAACTTACCCAATACTGATTGTGAATGATATCGATTCTTATGATACTTTCATATCGATAATTAGTGTGACCTAAAAGTAAAGGAATTCATGAACCTCCTGGACTCTTTTGATTTGAGACAGCTCGTTAATCAACCTACACATAAAGCAGGTCATACGTTAGACTTGGTAATTACCAAAGGACTAAAAGTTGATGTGAAGCAGATCATTGATATTGGTCTATCAGACCACTTTCTTCTACTATTTAATATAGAAATAACGATGGAAAACATTCATGAGAAGCATATTGTTAAAAAACGCTTCTTTGACTCATCAGCAGCTTTAAAACTTACAAACATTCTAAGTAATCAGTCCGTTTATAGTGCCAACTATAATAGCGAGGATAATGTTAATAGTAAGGTGGAAAATTTTAATTCTTAAGTAAGAGCTGCTGTTGACATAGTTGCACCTGAAAAGACAGTTAAAAAATCTTCTAGCATTGTTATTCCATGCAAGGCCCAACGAGTGTCTGATTTAAGAAGAACATGTCATAGAGCTGAGCGTAAATGGAGGAAAACTAAACTAACTATCCATTATGAGATATTGAAGGTTAAAATAACAGAATTCAATAACACAGTCCGTCTTGAGAGCGCTGCTATTTCTCTAAGATTATAAATAACAATGCTAGTAATCCCAGAGTCTTATTTTCTACAATTGATCGTCTGTTAAACCCAGGTAACACAAAGGAATGCCCCAAAAATACTTCCAGTGAAACCTGTGAGAACATTGCTATATTTTTTCAATCAAAAAATTTATGATATTAGAAATAACATAGTATATCTCCCCAACACTGGAGATCCTAAGCCCCAGTACTCCGTTATAAACAAATTAAATTCTTTCACCAGGATAGATTTACCTGATTTACATAGAATAATCTCTCAACTGAAACCCTCCACCTGTGTCCTTGACCCAATACCAACAAGGTTTTTCAAAGGAAGTATCAGGCGTGCTAATTGATAATATTCTTGACATAGTAAATTCGTCATTAAATACGGGGGTCTTCCCAGACTGTCTTAAGACTGCTGTAGTTAAACCCCTACTCAAGAAAAATAATCTTGACCCTCTGCTTTGAAAATTTTAGACCCATCTCTAACCTGCCCTTCTTAAGTAAAATTCTAGAGAAGGCAGTCATTATGCAGTTAAATGACCACCTCAATAAACATGCTATTCTTGATAAATTTCAGTCAGGTTTTAGAACAAATCACAGCACAGAAACTGCACTCGTTAAAGTAGTAAATGACTTGCGGGTAAATGCAGACAGAGGCCATTTATCTGTTCTCATCCTCTTAGATCTGAGTGCCGCATTTGACACCATTGATCACAATATTCTTAGAAATCGCCTTAGTCAATGGGTGGGCCTCTCTGGCAGTGTCTTAAATTGGTTTGAATCCTACCTGGCAGGGAGAAAATTCTTTGTTAGTTGTGGTAATCAACTCAAAGACACATGATATCTATATGGTGTTCCACAAGGCTCTATCCTGGGTCCGCTGCTCTTCTCAATCTATATGCTTCCGTTAGGTCAGATTATCTCAGGTTACAACGTGAGCTACCACAGCTATGCTGATGACACACAGCTGTACTTATCAATAGCACCTGATGACACCGACTCTCTCGATTCACTAACACAATGTCTTACTGGTATTTCTGAATGGATGAATAGTAATTTTCTCAAGCTAAATAAAGAGAAACTGAAATTTTAGTGATTGGCAATAATGGATTCAGTGAGGTTATCAGAAATAAGCTTGATGCATTAGGATTAAAAGTTAAGAGGAAGTAAAAACTTAGGGGTAACTGTTGACTGTAATCTGAATTTTAAATCGCATATTCATCAGACCACTAGGACAGCATTTTTCACTTAAGAAACATAGCAAAAGTTAGACCTCTTATATCATTGAAAGATGCTGAGAAATTAATTCACGCTTTTGTTTTCAGTCGACTAGATTACTGTAACGCACTCTCTCAGGACTACCCAAAAAAGACATAAATCATTTGCAATGAGTGCAGAATGCAGCTGCTAGAATCCTAACTAGGAAAAGAAAATCCGAACACATTTCTCCAGTTTTGATGTCACTACACTGGTTACCTGTGTCTTTCAGAATTGACTTTAAAATTCTGCTTATGGTTTATAAAGCCTTAAATAATCTCCTCCATCTTATATATCGGAATGTCTGACACCTATATTCCAAATCGTAACCTTAGATCCTCAAATGAGTGTCTCCTTAGAATTCCAAAAGCTAAACTTAAAAGAAGTGGTGAGGCGGCCTTCTGCTGTTATGCACCTAAAATCTGGAATAGCCTGCCAATAGGAATTCGCCAGGCTAATACAGTAGAGCACTTTAAAACACTGCTGAAAACACATTACTTTAACATGGCCTTCTCATAACTTCACTTTAACTTAATCCTGATACTCTGTATGTTCAATTCATCATAATAACTATTCATGGTGGCTCTAAAATCCATACTGACCCCTACTCTCTCTTCTGTTTCTTTTTCCGGTTTGTTTGTGGTGGCGGTCTGCGCCACCACCACCTACGCAAAGCATCATGATGCTCCAACATTGATGGACTGAAAGCAAGAAGTCTACGTGACCATCATCATCAAGTCCTTCCGTGAGAACCCTAAATACAAAGAGGACTGTTTCATTTATGTTAGGTACAATGCCCAGAGGGGACTGGGCGGTCTCATGGTCTGGAATCCCTGCAGATTTTATTTTTTTTCTCCAGCCGTCTGGAGTTTTTGTTTTTCTGTCCACCCTGGCCATCGGACCTTACTCTTATTCGATGTTAATTATTGTTAACTTATTTTCTTACTGTGTCTTTTATTTTTCTATTATTCATTATGTAAAGCACTTTGAGCTGCATTTTTTTTGTATGAAAATGTGCTATATAAGTTAATGTTGTTGATAAACTCTGAAAATGGAAATGATGTCAACTGACTTGGAAAGCTTTTAAAGTGGAAAGATTTTTTTCACACTTATGTAAGGACTAATGTGATTTGCATAATGCAAACATGTTTATAGCGCTGAAGGATAATATCCAGCCCTGATACTCACATACATCTTAAACCAGTTTAGAGCCACTAATCAACTTCACTTGCACATCTTTGTGATGTGGTTAGATCTGCTGCCTTAATTTTCCACATGTCTGACGTTCTAATCTTCAATCACAAAATTCACTTTTTGTGTAGAGTTTACCCATTCTGTCTATGAGGGTTCTTCATTTTCCTCCTCCATTCAAAAACATTTTGGCCAACCTAATTGGTGACTTTGTATTGACTCCTTGTGAATACCTGAGACTCAAGTTTAAAATCGAGGAATCTGGATTAAATGAGACAGCAGAGCTAACCACATCCAAAGGGCATGTTCAGGCTAGGTTGGCAGCTCTGAGTTGGTTTATTATGTTTGCACTCTGTATAGGATTGGGTTCTATCGTTTATTCAGTGTTTCTGGGAAAGACTCTCCCTCTCAACACACACACACAGGTACTCACACTCCATATAGACACGTGATTTTGGAAAATTAAAAATTTCCTGGATTATTTTGTTTATGACAAGTGCAATATAATTACACATGTGCAGTGTCTCCTTTAGGGGTATAATGCAAGTACCCATTTTATGTTGAGTAATTTTTCATCTGGTATTTGTAATGATCCTGCTTTTTGATAAAATGCAGTTTTGATGGCATTTGCATACCATTAAGGAGCAAACTCTGTAAAAGATGTTGACTTAAAAGAAAATGGAAAAGGAAACTTAAGCTTTTAAAGTTTCGTCAACAATACAAATATTTCAGTGTTTTTTTTTTTTTAATCAGACTATAATAAGGAACAGCTTATTAAACCATGAGATCAATGATGCTGTGCAGGGGAAAAGACAATTTCCCCTCAGGCATTAATGCAGTATACCATAAAAAGTGAAAAGTAAGAATAATGCATTGAGTGTGAAATTGGTTGGAATGAAAGCCACAGGGATTTTCAGGACCTGAGTAGTTTTGTAGACTGATCTTTTAACAGGAGCCTTTTTTCCTAACTCTGCTTTGATGATCTCCTGTTGACCACCTAACCTACGCAAACTTCTTGTTTGCAACACAGAGAGGATCCGCATTCCACACCAGGTACTTTAAGCAGGACCCGCCGTATCATTTGCAAATATGTCACCAACAAACTAACCTTGTATTTGGTCCCTCTGGTAAATTCAGTATTCAACAATGGGTCTCTAATGTACTGCATTACTTTTAGGAAGCATCTAGCCATCTACAGAGGTAAAACAAGGAGATGGTTGCCAGATTGTTTCAGACTATGTTTAAGCAATTAAAATATACAAATAACATTAAGAGCTTTAGAAAAGATACAGACAGAGATTAAATTTCTGAGTTTGAACTCCGTTGTAAAGGAAGGAGTAAAAACTTTCCCTGATTTAATTCTTGGGTGTGAATAAGTCTAACCTTTTGGAATAAAACTAGATATAAGTCTGTCCATCAAGGCTTACAAAATTATGATCTCTTCGTTGACCATGTGACCAGAGAGTCAAGGCTGTACTGTAATTGCTTTCTTGGTCACAACATATATCACAGGTGTCTTGACCACTCATGTTAGGGTGCTAAAAATGGTGTCCAAGAACTTGAAATTCTCCACTACCATTTCAACATTGTCATTGGTGTACAAAGATGAGAGTGAGCTTTTTCATTGCTTAAAGTCCACTTCCAATGTTGTAATCTTGACAAGTAATTCCATGTTATTTATGGCAACCCATTTGAACAATGGATTTAGCTTATTTTTATACACAACTTCGTCATATGTTGTTATGAGGTACAGGGCCCTCATGCATAATGGCGTACATAGAATTCTCACTAAAACAGGGTGTATGGACAAAAATGGAAAAAATCCAGATGCATAAATTTGTGCGTCGTTCTGCTCCATAAATCCCAGCCAGCATGGACATTAAGCTTGTGCAAGCACCTGCTGCCCCTCCCCGACTCCTCCCAGAATTACGCCTCTTCAAATATACAAATCAATATAAGCCCTTTATGTTTTACGTTCTGTGAAAAGACAATGGCAAAGCACTGTGTAGAAAGAAGAATTTCAGCAAAAATCAAGTAGAGGCAAGGAAAAACGTTCTGTTTGTTGGTTTAAGCAGTGATATAAACAACAAAAAGAAGTTGATCGAATGGCGGAGAAACCCAAAAGTTCAGGTTCAGAAAGTTGCACAGTGAAAAGGCAAGTCGCAGTCCACCGTCTGAGTGTCATATGGAAGCGTATTAGGGTACAGAGTTAAGAACAACAGAATAGGGACACCGTGGAAAAAAATGTCAACTTTAATCTTGAAATGTCCACTTTAATCACGTAGTTTATTTTGTCATTAAAGTAGAATGTCATAAACTTCTTCTTAAAATCATTTAATTTACTAGTTTCTCAAATCCCATCATAACTAAAGTAGCATGTTAAATGCTTCATATTCTGTGTGTTCTTCAATGTACTCAGTATGTGAATCAGTACGTGCTTCTTAAATGGGCTTTTTCTTCCGCCAACAGGACACAGAGTGCATCACATTCATGATATTACAGCTCTCTGAACTATTTAAATACTAAGGTGTGTAATTGATATTTTGATATTGATAGGAATTAAAGCATGTATTAAACATGGGGACACGGTGGCACACGGGTAGCGACGAGCTGGCACCCTGTCCAGAGATTGTTCCTGCCTCCCGCAAAGTGCTTGCTGCGCCGTGCACGACCTTCGATGAAATAATTTATTGCAGCAGTACTATCTCTCTCAAACGTACTAACCCTCTATTCCTGTCCTTCCTTTTATTTCTCTAAGTAGACAATGACCACACAATCAGCTCTATAATAGATGTCAAGCCATCTGTAAGCTTAGAATGCCAGTTCTTCAAAACCTTTATGGAACATTGAAATATCTTCATAGTACATGTTTAATTATTCCATTCATCTATCCATCCATGGATACGCCAATCCCAGCAAGCATACAGCGCGAGGCAGGAACAATCCCTGAACGGGGTGGCAGGTCGCTACCGCTGCGCCACCGTGTCCTCACATGTTTAATTATTAATAATACACATTTTTAAAATGAAGTTAAAAATTTATCAGTATAATGTAATGAACATACTTTACTTCATTTCATCTTAAAAATGATATCAAGAGCTCCAAGAAGATAGCACTTGGAAATCTAAATCGACTTAGAGGCCAGTCATCATCATGTGTAAATACGTGCTTTATAAAGTGGCTCAGGTTGTGCAATTTTATAACTGTAGTGCAAGGGGGAGGGAGAGAGTGAAAGAGAGTGTTAGGAATGAATGGGAGGACCAAAGGGATGGGTGTTTCATTATTTGGGTTGCTCTTAGACTGAATGTTATGATGGCTTGATTGAGGGCCCTGTCCACAATCTGAGAAGTATATCTGCTATCAATGAAGAAAGATTCTGAGTGCTTAATTAAGGAAGTCAATCTCATCATTCTAGATCTTGCAGAGTCTACAGAACTGTGAAGGAGGTAGAGAGTTTTTAGTGTGAAAGAGATGGAAGGAGCTGTAGAGAATGTCTCAGTGTAAGTCAGTTGGCTTGTAATAAAAAAGTTTTTAAGTCCCGGAAAGCTGATAGAAAGACTGATATCTAAAGATAGCAGAGCTGTGGTGGAAACATTTACTGTAAATCTGAGAGATGGATTGAAACTACCAATATCATTAGTGAATTCCTATAGCTGGCTTCTGGAGGAACAGGCAGCACCAACATAATATATATGTTTTGAACAGGTTCAGTGCAGAGCTTAGGAAAGAAAAAAATAAAAGTTGTTGTTCCCCTACCCAACCAATGAAGATGCTGGCATAGCTAGGCCCACCCTTGCTAACTCATCAATCCACCTTTAGTAAGTGGTTAGTTATACTTTTGCTACAATGGTCTGTTTGAGTGACAGACTGGCTGCCATGACTTTGGCAATCCTGATAAGGCTTTTAGGCACTCTCAGATATGTAATCCAGAAGTTCCCATTAAAGTCAGTTTACAAAGTTGATACTTAGAAAATGAGCAAATATAATTTATTTTTTTAACTTCACCAATTCACCTGCAGTCTAGCAGTTTTATGTAGGAGCCAGGAGACAGAGTCATTATTTAACTGTACAACTAATTGTGCTCAGTGTTGGTTGCCCATCAGTTGATTTAGCTTCTGTTACATAAACCAATTCATAAAATGTACTGTATAATACTTGTATTTCATGTAGCCACTCATGAAGAGCAGCTGGTGGGTTAAATATTGTATCCAGTGTAAAGCTACAAGTTTCTAGCCTTGCTTATTTTTCAGTTAGCCAAACATTCTATTTTGTAGCCATACTTTGTGATATAATCTTCTCCATTTCTAACCTGTAAAATCTCAGAAATCATCCCAGTTGTTTACAGAGACTTCTTTATTTGCACAACAGGTTGATAAGCTGTAAGAGCTTATGGGAAAAGAAGAGATACAATTAACTTACATTTTCTTTAAGCTGTGGGATTTCAGAAAATGTATATGCTGTGGAAAATGTCTGGGTCCAAATTGATGACACAAATATCACTGTTATCTAATTATTCTGTTGCATAAGTGGCAGAATTATCTAAACAAACCATGTCAACCCAGTTTTCATTTTGCCTTGTGCCTATGAGTAATGTTTTTAACTTTACCAATATCTCTAAAGTCTCTAAGAGTTTTTTGACATGAAATACTATATTTATCATTGAAAAACGAGTTGCAATGTATAAATTATAGAACAAACAGCACAAAATATTTTTTTCAAATATTGTTGCTCCGTACCTGTAGAGTTGATGGATACTTGATCATCTTAATATGTTGTATAGGAGTATTGCTGGTTAGATGCTGCATCAATGAGATCCTGACCTTCAGGTTGAAAGACAGCTATAATGTTGTGGTCTGATATCCTGTGTAATTTTGTGGACACTAACCAATCTCTTCTTCCTTCGCACTTGGTCATATTGACTTAGTTATATTGGCTCAGTTTTCTGTTCTTGGCTTGTCTGGTCTCACTTTGGGTTATGTTCCTACCTGTTTTCTGCTTAGATTGCTTTAGTTCATCTCTTGTTTGTCTGCAGGTTTTCATGGTTGGTTAACTGTAAATTTGATTACTGTAAAGTAAACATTTTTCTTTTTGATAAAATGTTAAAAAATCATCTTTTTTAATTGCTAAATTTTAGATAAAGTTCAGTTAATATCATTTGCCATAAGACATAAAAACTAAATTAAGTCCTATAATCTAAACAAAATATTAATAAAAAATTTTAAGCCAGAGCAGACATATGATGATATTATCTTTGACTTGGAATCATAGAATTAATCCTTCATCACTAGAACCAAAGTTTAATATCATTAAAACCACATTCACCTCACCTCTCATAAGAAGAAACATAAAATGGCAGAAATTTGGAAAAGCAAGGAGAAGCTTGGAGAATTGTGAATTGAACACACTCACTAAAATTGACTAGAGAATCCTAAGGAACAATGGGACTTTTCCCAAGGGCTCTCTGTGCATATTTTCCAGACATACTTTCTTAAAATCTTATCTCAAACTAACAAACTGTGATCTGTCCTCTCCATGTGGAGCTGAAAAGGTGAAATTCTCATCTCTTCTCTTTACGGACGTTAAGCTGAGACCCAGTCTGTCTAGCCAAAGCTGTTTGCCAGTAGTCTGACAAGGCTGAGAAGGGAACTTCATCATCTAAACTCTTGGGGCAGAATGATTAATGAGTTTTCCCTATGAAGTGGCAAAAGATGTCTTAATGCGAGTTGAGGAAGCAGCACCAGCACAGCACCAGGATCATGCAGCAAAGAAAATCCGCACTCAAACGCATGAAGAATCTTCCACTTGAACTCGGGGCAACAATAAAGGAACAACTCCACATAACATCAGACATCATCTACAAAGACTTGGTGTCATAAACATATTTGTGCTAAAATAAAGTAGAACTCTAAATACCAGTAAACCGCCAACTTATGCTATGTTTGTCTATCTGGTCTGTCTGTATCCACTATTATATAGAAATGTATGCTGTGTGTAGGGCGGCACGGTGGCGCAGTGGTAGAGCTGCTGCCTCGCAGTTAGGAGACCTGGGTTCACTTCCCGTGTCCTCCGTGCGTGGAGTTTGCATGTTCTCCCAGTGTCTGCGTGGGTTTCCTCCGGGCACTCCGGTTTCCTCCCAGAGTCCAAAGACATGCCGGTTAGGTGGATTGGCGATTCTAAATTGGCCATAGTGTATTTTTGATGTGTGGGTGTGTTTGTGTGTGTCCTGCAGTGGGTTGGCACGCTGCCCGGGATTGGTTCTTGCCTTGTGCTCTGTGTTGGCAGCAGACCCCCCCCGTGACCCTGTGTTCGGATTCAGCGGGTTGGAAAATAGATGGATGTATACATACATCTTACAACAGGTAAAGGTAAGGAAGTACTTGGGATAAATAAAGTGTCTGTCTGTCTGTCTGTCTGTCTGTCTGTCTGTCTGAGCCTTGCTGAGTTATTTGAGTTACTGGTATTGCTGAAGGTAAAACTGATAATTAATCAACTAACTTAAAATTCACTCAATTCCTACATTTAAATTGTGGGCAAGTTAAAAATTTATTTTTCAATATCTTACTGTTGTTGCCTAGATGAACATTTTAAAGAAGAGAACAAATATGTTGACCTACTCTGAATGTAACTTTTAATTTGACTCTTAATGACCACTGAGAGGTTGCTAATTTTTGCACTCTGATGTTTACAAGATAACAGATGGTGCACTGCCCAGTTTCAGTCAAAATGATAGCCTAGCATTTTTGAGAATGCTGATTTCTAATATTTGCCTTTTTAAGATTCTTTGCTTTGAAAAAAATCAGATTCAGAAAATGGGTATATGCTGTTAAGAACAACCTTTCTCTTTTTATTTAATTACTCTAGTCATTTTTATATTTATTACCATGCTGTTTCTGATGCACTTTTGTAATAAAGTTTGAAGAGAAATTTGTCAAAGTGTATGTGAAATACTTTAGAAACTATATAATATTTGCCTGCAACTAAAGGATTTGTTATGACTATTTGAGTTAAGATTAACTAGATCTTTAGAACACATTCATAAATGAGTTTCTTTTAAACAAACATCTCCACTTGCCTGCCTTGCTTATTTCAGAACAGGAGTATGAGGAGCTGTGGCCAACTCTGGCCTCATCAGATACAAGGCACAAACCATTTCTGAAAGAGACTTGTGTTTTACCCAAAACAATTCATAAATGTCAGTTTAGAATCTGCAAATAATGGGATATAAGAGAATTTTCAGTATCCATCAAAACCATATACAATCAAAGGGACGACATGGCAACTCCTGAGCCTCAAGCAGTACTGCACCACCATGTCACCCTCATTTATTGTAATAACTTTGTGGTGTAAATATTGACTGGTTCTATTATAGTTTTACTTGTGTAAGGATTAGAAACTGAATAAGATATAAAATAACAATCGATCCAAAACATAAAATTACCCATAGTGAATGAAAAAAAAGAATTTGTGTCCAAGTAGTTGAAGTGAGATTCTTGTATACTGCTATACAGTCATATGAAAAAGTTTGGGAACCCCTCTTATTTCATTGGCTGAGCTTTCAAAGTATCAACTTCCTTTTAATATATGCCATGCCTTATGGAAACAGTAGTATTTCAGCAGTGACATTAAGTTTGTTGGATAAACAGAAAATATGCAGTATGCATCATAACAAAATTACATTTGATGGCTGCCGAGCATGGACAGCCTGCTTCAAATCATCCCATAGATTTTCCATGATATTCAAGTCAGGGGACTGGGATGACTGTGATGTGAAGTACATTGTACTTCTCCGTTTGCATGAATGCCTTTGTAGATTTCAAACTGTGTTTTGGGTCATTGTCTTGTTGGAATATGCAACTCCTTTGTAACTTCAACTGAAGAATTTGTTGATACTGGGTTGAATTTATCCGACCCTCGTCTTTAACAAGGGCCCCAGTCCCTGAACTAGCCCCACAGCCCCACAGCATGATGGAACCTCCACCAAATTTGACATTAGGTAGCAGGTGTTTTTTTTGGAATGTAGTGTTGTTCTTCTGCCATGCAAAGCGCTTTTTGTTATGACCAAATAACTCAATTTTTGTCCCATCATTCCAAAGCACTTTGTTCCAAAATGAATCTGTCTTGTCTAAATGAGCATTTGCATACAACAAGCGACTCTGTTTGTGGTGTGTGTGCAGAAAGGCTTCTTTCTCATCACCCTGCCATACAGATGTTCTTTGTGCAAATTGCGCTGAATTGTTGAACGATGTACAGATACATCATCTGCAGCAAGATGTTCTTACCAGTCTTTGGAGGTGATCTGTGGGTTGTCTGTAACCATTCTTACAATCCTGCGCATATGGCGCTCCTGTATTTTTCTTGGCCTTCCAGACCTAGGTTTAACAGCAGCTGTGCCTGTGGCCTTCCATTTCCTGATTACATTTCTTACAGTTGAAACTGTGGCCTTCCCCTAAACCATGATATTGAACAATCTTTGTTTTCATATCTTTTGAGAGTTGCTTTGAGGATCCCATGCTGTCACTCTTCAGACGAGAGTCAAAAGGAAACACAACTTGCAGTTGACCACCTTAAATACTTTTTCTCATGATTGGACACACCTGTCTATGAAGTTCAAGGCTTAATGAGCTAATCCAACCAGTTTGGTGTTGCAGATAATCAGTATTGAGCAGTTACATACATTCAAATCAGCAAAATTACAAGGGTACCCACATTTTTGCACAGCTAGTTGTTCATATTTAATTTTATACAACTGAATACTGTTTCACTAAAAATCTTTGTTCGGAAAACACCACAGTACTCAGATGTTCCTAGGAAATGAAAGACATACCACTGTTATCTTTTTGTTGAAAGTAGAGTAAATTATTATGCAAGCTGAGAGGGGTTCCCAAACCTTTTTCATATGACCATTTGTCACTCTCAGAAATGGGTTTAGAGGGCCAGGTGCAACACTGGTAATCCTTCCTAGCAGAGGTGCTTTTCCCCCAGGAGTAGCCAGTTGAGGATACCTAGGCATGGGCTTGTAATGAATATCCTCTGATCACTTCCTATGGGGCAGGATGTACTAATGGGTGTCTGTTTCATCTGCCCTAGTATTGTCTTGGTGTTTTTCAGAAACACGTGAGTACTGGGGTAAATAAAGTTACCACAGTTACCTATATTATCTAGTAGATAAGCTTATGGAGAGTAACTTATATTTTTAAAGTTCTTTATTGTCATAATATAAGTGATTGGCTAGCATTTTTTTAATAGTATATAATGATGAGTGCACACGTGGACAAAATTGTTGGTACCCTTCAGTCAATGAAAGAAAAACTCAAAATGGTCACAGAAATAACTTTAATCTGAGAAAAATAATAATAAATAAAAATTCTATGAAATTTAACCAATGAAAGTCAGATATTGATTTTCATCCATGCTTCAACAGAATTATTTAATAAAATAAACTCATGAAACAGGCCTGGACAAAAATGATGGTACCCCTAACTTAATATTTTGTTGCACAACCTTTTGAGGCAATCACTGCAATCAAACGATTCCTGTAACTGTCAATGAGACTTCTGCACTTCTCAGCAGGTATTTTGGCCCACTCCTCATGAGCAAACTGCTCCAGTTGTCTCAGGTTTGAAGGGTGCCTTTTCCAGACGGCATGTTTCAGCTCTTTCCAAAGATGCTCAATAGGATTGAGGTCAGGGCTCATAGAAGGCCACTTTAGAATAGTCCAATGTTTTTCTCTTAGCCATTCTTGGGTGTTTTTAGCTGTGTGTTTTGGGTCATTGTCCTGTTGCAAGATCCATGACCTGCGACTGAGACCAAGCTTTCTGACACTGGCCAGCACATTTCTCTCTAGAATCCCTTGATAGTCTTGAGATTTCATTGTACCCTGCACAGATTCAAGACACCCTGTGCCAGATGCAGCAAAGCAGCTCCAGAACATAACAGAGCCTCCTCCATGTTTCACAGAAGGGACAGTGTTCTTTTCTTGATAAGCTGATGTGCATTGGCAAAAAGTTCAATTTTTGTCTCATTTGTCCATAGGACATTCTCCCAGAATCTTTGTGGCTTGTCCACATGTAGTTTGGCAAATTCCAGTCTGGCTTTTTTATGATTTGTTTTCAACAATGGTGTCCTCCTTGGTCGTCTCCCATGAAGTCCACTTTGGCTCAAACAACGACGGATGGTGCGATCTGACACTGATGTTCCTTGACCTTGAATTTCACCTTGGATCTCTTTAGCAGTTTTTCTGGGCTCTTTTGTTACCATTCGTATTATCCGTCTCTTTGATTTGTCATCAATTTTCCTCCTGCAGCCACGTCCAGGGAGGTTGGCTACAGTCCCATGGATCTTAAATTTCTGAATAAGATGTGCAACTGTTGTCACAGGAACATCAAGCTGCTTCGAGATGGTCTTATAGCCTTTACCTTTGTCATGCTTGCCTATAATTTTCTTTCTAATCTCCTGAGACAACTCTTTCCTTCGCTTCCTCTGGTCCATGTTGAGTGTGGTACACACCATGTCACCAAACAACACAGTGACTACCTGGAGCCCTATATATAGGTCCACTGACTGATTACAAGATTGTAGACACCTGTGATGCTAATTAGTGGACAAACCTTGGATTAACATGTCCCTTTGGTCACATTATTTTCAGTCTAGGGGTACCATCATTTTTGTCCAGGCCTGTTTCATGAGTTTTTTTTTTTTATTTTATTAATTCTGTTGAAGCATGGTTGAAAATCAATGTCTGACTTTTATTAGTTAAATTTCATATAATTTTTATTTATTATTACTTTTGTCAGATTAAAGTTATTTCTGTGACCATTTTGAGTTTTTCTTTCATTGACTGAAGGGTATTTTGTATTTAAACAGACCTTGCTATGTCATTAAATTACATTAACAATCCAGTATAAATTCTTTTATATTTGAGTTTACAAAACTGGTCTTAAAAACATTATCAAAAAAATGCATTTTTAGTATGGTTAATCTAAAATGTTTCTTTAGGTTTAACAGCTGTTCGAAGTGATGAAGTAATTGATCTCATGATTAAGGAGTATCCTGTCAAACATGCTGAATATTCAGTTATTCTTCAAGAAAGAGAACGTATGAGAATTGCAAAGGAGTATTCGGTAAGTATGCTGCTGTTATACTTTACCTCTTAAAAACTAGCCATTTGGAAGTAATTTAATAATTATTGTACTTGTTCTTTTAGTTTGATTAACTGTAATTCAATCCTCAACATATTGTAAAAGGAAATTAAAAAAGAAATTTCTTCATACGTTGAACAGTTTTATTATTAACACTAGAAATACCAAAACCTATGGAAAAACTTGTAAATCCATCCCACCTTAAATCCCTTCACACCTCTCCATCAGCGTCTTTTGTCTTGTAAATTTGTCAATAAGCAGCAAGCAGCCTGCTATCACATTCCCCAACCACCGCACAGTTTTTTGAGTGAGCTGCTGTTATTCTTACTATTTTAGAATAAAAACATACATTTGGTTGAACTTCCACCTGCAGCTATAGACTCTTCAGTATGTGAGCGATTCTCCACACTAGTGTTTAGATCTGGATGGTGTATGTGCCCAAAAAAGAAATCTAACTGCATTCTCGTACTATTGCATGCAAACTGAAGTGACAGCGTGCACTTTTCGTGGTATTACACATGTATTTTTGGAGCATGCCCGTGTCAATCAAACACAGGAAGCTCTGCAAGTTTACTTGTGACTTTACGCTGTAGGAAGCAAGTAAATAAATCAAAGTAAATAACATTCGATCTGGCTTTTATGTAAGTAACATATGAATGTTAATGTTTTGGGCACATGCACTGTCCAGATCTAAACACTAGCGTGGAGAGTCGCTCGTGTACTGAAGAGTCTATAGCTGCAGGTGGAAGCTGCCGTCGCTGTACTTTGTATATAAAAGCCAGATCGAATGTTATTTACCTATTTACCCTAGATTTATTTACTTACTTCCCACACCATAAAGTCACAAGTTGACTGCAGAGCTTCCCTTGTACTGTACATATAGAAAGTACAGTGATGGCAAAAGTGTGACATACATTCTTTCTCCGATGTAGAACCCTCCTCATCATCTGAGTTCACCTCTGTTAGAAGACTTCTTTATGTGAAAACAGCAGTGTCAGATCGGGGGAAGTGTGAACGCAACTGAGAGAATAAAACTGAATAAAATAAAAAAACAAAGCTAACTTTTACATGTATCATAAATTTACACTGGCTGTTACAGATTCAAATCAAATGTATGTTTTTATTCTAAAATAGTAAGAATAAGAGCAGCTCACTTCTCAAAACGGAGTTGTCCGGGATCGATCCCATGAAGATTTGATTACCAGTCAACAGTTTGTTACCATTGCGCCTCCAAAGCGATTGCATCAAAGGGGAGTCAATGTCGCACCCTAATGCGAGTTCTTTTTCTGCAGTTATATTCTTGAATAGAAGTGCACTTGCTCTGTTATATTTGTCCCTTTTGTGAAGTGTTTACTTGATATTTGGACTTCAGGCTTCACACATTATACACTTCATGTCTACATTTTGTCAATTATTACTAAAACATGGAAACGTTTCTGTGTTTACATAGATTGTTGTAGACATGGAACACATGAAATGCATGTGTTAAAAATAACGATATAGTATTTATAAAATGTGTCATTTTGCTTGGCTTCTCACTCTATAGAACTATAAGCAACTGACACGCAGGTAAACAGACTTGAGGTAAGAAATCTGTGTGGCGGTGGGGTGATTTGATAGCAGGCTGCTTATCGACACTTTACAAGACAAAAGACGCTGACAGAGAGGTGTGAAGGGATTTAAGGTGGGACCTATTTACGAGGTTTTTCGTAGGCTTTGGTAATTCTAGTGTTAAAACATAATGCAGTGAAAACGTTTTTGACCATTCCTGATATCTTCTATTTTTGAGTATTTGTCACAATGATTACCATCAGATCTTTAGACAAAATTTAATGTTAGATAAAGTGAAATATATTAAACATGTAATAATTCTTTTCTAGAACAGTTTTTCTGCATAATATAGTATATAAATATAAAGTTTTCCATCACCTATATTGCCCATTTGAAAGGTAGTTGACCCCTTAGTTACTTGCTCAAACAGATGTCCAAAGTTATGATGATTAGATTCATCTAACTGTACATAGTCAGCCCTGTTGAATCTACAACTCAGCATATATTAACCATTACTGTCAGAGTAAAGTAACATACTTGCAGATAGGCCAATCCTTGGAATTTTTAACTAAAATACCATTTAAAATGCATCACCCATGGATAAGCAAAATGTAAAAATGTAAAACAAAAAAAATAAACATAACATTCATTTTTTTGTGTAACAAGTAATCTTGCATAGTAATTATTTTATTGAAGTAAAAATACCTGCATTACTTTTAAAAAAACAGATACTGTGTTTCCTTGGATGCTTATTAAAATGTCTTATTTCTGCACAAGTATTGCCCTTTTAAGACATTGCCTGCTTTTGTTAACCCTAAAGTAACATACTGTTTGTAATGCATTGCAGCTTATATTTAACTTCATAATATTTGTACTTTTTTTGAAAGTAATAAGTAATATAACTAAGTTACTTTTTAATGCAGTTCACTCATGAATTACTTTAATAATGCAGTGACTTAGCTCTGAACTACCACGCATGTGGTGGTGCAGCATCAAGATGAAATGGGAAGGTGACAGTGTGAGCTGGCTATACAAATGAGAAACTCCAGCAGGAATGATGGCAGAATATAAGCAGCAAGCATGGACCAGTGAGTGAGGGGAGAGGGAGGGCATTGGTGAGCTTGATGCAGAAGGATGGTAACATGGTCGAATCTTGTTTCACTAAAAATTTATCGAGAGAGGGGATAAGTGTTGTCTTCTGGATCAGAGAAAAGGCCAAGAGCGACATCATGAGAGAGTGATTGGGGAAAGAGACTCAGTTTTTTCTCATGTGTAATAACGATCCTTCTAACGGGAACTAGCTGTAGCCAGAGCAGTATGGTAAAGGCATTCCCAATGGCCAGAAGAGTGCAGAAGCCTACACATAGTTCAATACACTATTTTTTAAGAATTGTTTTTTGTCTTGCACCATCCTTGATTCTTTTCCTTTTTAACCTTTCCTCCCTAATAAACTGTTTTTTTCTTGTTTTACTGCATTCTCTGGCTTACTTTTTCCTTTCCTTTACCCGAGAAGACCTCACTACTTGAAGTGCAATCACAGTAACATTACTCAGTGGTCTTACATGTTAGCTCCAAAGTCGTCTAAGTAAGCATCATTTACAAATTAGTGTCTTGCATTTTTGGAAAGTCTATAAACTTTTCTGATTTCTGTGAATTTTCCTTTACCCGATATACAGAATAAGTAAAAGCAGTTTGGGTCAGTTTCCATGTGCCATCAGCTCAGGATGATCCTGTGCTGATTTGGTCTTAGTACTCTGCTTCAGAGGACTAAGGCTAAGTGCTGCTTCTTGGAGTCAGAGAAGTCGAACAAAGTTATACTGACTTAGACCTCCTCAGCACCAGGTTTACTGATTTACTGATACTTTTTTTTTTTTTTACATTTTTTTTTTAGTATTCGGCGAAACATTTACTGATGCAGTTGTTCTGAGACTGAATGCTGGAAAGATAGTATTTCTTCATTATGTCCATCAACTGTTAACTTTACTGTTAACATCTTTATATGTAATATGCTATCGTGACTGTTTGTCTGTCTGTCCAGGATTTTAAATCACCTGTAGCTCGCAAACTGTTTGACCTATTGAATTGAAATTTGGTACTCATATAAAATGTGATATGTACTATCCGCTTTCAGGATGATGATTGACCAGTGGCTGCAGTGGCCAGAGTGTGGCGCATCTGTACGGACACTGTTCTCATCCCTACCACCTTCGCCATCACTTCCCCTACCTCTTCAGTGACAGCTTAAGTGAAACATTAAGGAAAACATACTAAGTAATTGCAACACAAACACTGACTTAATCAGTTTTAATGCTAAAAGATGCAGGCATCTAGGGTGGAGAAAAGAAGAGCTGCTCAGGAAGCAGCAAGCACATCAACCTCTGAGCAAACGAATGCTAAACGTACAGAGAAAGAGTATGAAAACTATGAATGCTCAAGTTAAGTGTATTTAGTGCAGTGCGCCGTTACAGGTCAAATATAAGACATATAATTTGGATTAAAATCATTCAAAATTTAACAAATAACTCAAAGTAGGGTACTTTGCATAGAATAGACTGAAACACTTTTTAAAAGTGGCAGATTCCTTTTGATGAACAGAATCATCTCTGTATATTTAGCTGTAAGCTTGTCTCTGATTTCATTAACAATATGTGACAGTGCACTAAGTAATCTGTCACTCTCCACACTACTGCATGGGGCTGAAAGATATTTCCTTTACACCTGAGATAAAGTGAGGAACCACACAGTTTTCACTGACTAATACTTAAGTGATTTATCTGAACGAGAAATTGTGGTCTCTCCCAGGTATGTTTTCTAGCTGTGTTGCAGCAACTTCTAGAACACAGCTCATTGATGTCACTGCATGTTGATCTACAATCTTATTAATCATACGCTCTAAAGTACTGCTAGGCTTGTCCTTCCATGGACTTTTATCAGATGGTGCTACATAATCTTGTCCAGCTGCCTCTAGGCCACACAGTTCCAGCAGCTCCAGCAACACTATCTCCTTGGCTATATTGTTTAAAAAGAAACAAACCTTGTATCTATAAGAGGAAACATTTTTTTCCTGATAATATGTAAGCCAGGTTTATGTCAAATCAATTGACAGGTTTTTTTTAAAGATGTTTTACGTAATTGAAGAGATTCTTCGAAAATGCTGTTTATTTTAAGAAATTTTGTCAATCAAGGGTTTTTTTTTTTAATTAACCGCCCTAGAGAAATAATTCATAATAAATTCTTCAACACAAATTTGTGAAAATGTATTGCTAACACATGCAGTTTCTAAAGAATATCTGTCTGTCTGCCTCTCTGTCTGTCTATCTATATAGGTGAGAATGAGATATATTCCACTTAAAGAATTTTTAATAGTGAGTATATAGAAAATTAAAATAATGAATCGTGAAGCATTATTGGTGTGTAGTTTTGATATTTACGTAACACTGCAAGCAATCACTGAACATAAAACTTACATGCTGGTTTTATTGGTATGTTTATCTGCATCAGTACTGACAACTCTCAGATCAGATCGGGTTGGGGAGCATGCACTGGTACAGCACATTGCTGTACCCCAGAACGAAATAGCTTGGGAACCCGTTTGGCATTCCCCTAGGACGACACGTGATTCATTCCCACTCTCCAGAAATGACCATCTATCTGCCACAGCCAGGTGTTACATGGGCATCCCTTTGGCCTGGTTCAGCTGCTTGGGTCTTCTGCAATGAGGATCCTGTGAGCCGGATCACCCTCCGGCCCATAGCTGTATTGTACTGTCGTAACTGATGCTTCCTCACATTGCAGGTAATGTGTCTTATTTGGGACTCCATAAGCAACCACTCATTTGACACAAAGCGCAACCACCGTACCCAAGGATTCTCTGAAGAGAAACGGTACCGAAGGAGTCCAGTCTTTGTCTCAGGTCACTGGATAGCATCCATGTCTTGCAACCATACAGCAAAACAGGAAGCACCAAGACTGTGAAGATTTGGACCCTTGTTATTTTACAAAGATGTCGCCCCTTTCCAGCAACATCATGACCCCCATGCTCTCCCAATCCATCTACTGACATAAGAGGCAAAGTCACCAGAGACACAAACACTGCTGATTGCTGTGCACAGGAGGCCATTAAAGACCTGGATCTTGGTATTTAACCTAGACTTTTGCAAGCTCAGACACTCAGACTCCTCACTCAGTCTCTCAAGGGACCTGATCAAAGCCTCCATTGACTCCAAGAAGATTACAGCATCGTCGGCAAAGTCAAGATCAGGGAATCTTTCTTCACCAACAGATTCCCCACAGCCGCTGGACCCCACAACGCTGCCCAGCACCCAGCCCATGTAAGCATTGAGCAGAGTAGGAGCAAGAACACCTCCCTGACAATCCTAGAATCAATTAGGGAAAAATGCAGAGGTTCTGCATCCACTATGCACAACACTCACAGTACTGGTGCATTTTTACAAGTACATGAGCACTGTATTGGACCAAAACCCAAGATCAGTATCTATATCCTCAGAGTAAACAGAAAAATATCGATCAAAATACATTTAATCATTAATGTTTAGTAGCGCCTGAAGTGGACACAAGTAAATGCCGCTACTCACGTTTTGTTGGCTTCTTGGACCTCCTGTCTTGCAGATTTTACAAGGTTTTCTAATCGAGTGCTTGGGTCCCCTTTAGAGTTGTCATCATTATAATTTAAGTACATTTGAATCTGACAAGTTGGTGGTCCCCTTCAAGGTTAGAGTGGGAGATGCCAGTATACTACGGCAAAAAATTGAATAAAGTCAGAATGCAATACCAGTGTGTAACAGCCCACTTCAAACACTTCATCCTACCAGGATTACCCAAATGACACAGCAGCATCTCATTGAAGAAGCCACAGAGGATCCCAGAAGAACATCCTAGGGCATGGGTGCCCAATACGTCGATCTCGATTGACCGGTAGATTGGAAAGAGAGCGCAGGTAAATCGCGTTGCATTCAAAAAAGGACTAGATGATGACGGTCATGCAGACTTCTGGCAGATCGCCACCACAGAAAACCGGGAAAAGAAACAGAAGAGAGAGTAGGGGTTAGTACGGATTTTAGAGCCACCATGAATAGTTATTATAATGAATTGAATATACAGAGTATCAGGATTAAATGAAGGTGAAGTTATCAGAAAGCCATGTTAAAGTAATGTAACAAGACACTGCACTTAACAAAGTGCTTATAATACTTAAGAATTTGCAGTTTCAAAGCACGAAGAAATAATTTTATTTGGTTATTGTGTATACTGACTCTTGTTTTTAATATATTGTGAGAAAAGCAGTGTCACACATATAATATGTTGGGTTCTGTTATGGAAGCCCAGTTTAATGGCAAAGCAGCAAAAGTCCATCTGTACTATAAGGGTTTACACACGTCAAGTGCAGATTAAATTATGGTTCTTAAGGAAACAGCTATTTCTTTGTCCCTGGTTGGACATATTCTGAACACTAACTTCTTGTCTGGCACAGTCTTACATTGCAGTTGTGCCAGAAGAGGTGAGACTTCCTTTGCTGGTCAGAAGTGATGTCAGTGGCACTACTACATGTTGTGATGTATTCTAGGTCAAAAAAGGGAAAGAGTTAACAATTGTGTTACAACCCAGTCCGGCCACTTCTTACATACTTGAATCGAGCCAAGCTCCCTGAACACACTAGGATAGGTTATTAAAATAAATGTAGTAGTATTAAAATGGAAAAAAAAAATATTGTAGCAAAGGCCCCTTATCTACCTGTGTAATTAATACCTGGAAGTTCTGCTTAGAAGATTGTTGATATACTTATTACGATTATTAAAACTTACCTTGATTTTCCTGAATTGTACTAATTTGATTCTGTCTTTTTGTACTATTGATCATGAAATACATTAGAATAAATTAAGTCAGGCATTTGGAAAAATACAAAAACAAGCACATGATATTAAAACGCTTTAATATTTTTATTACTATCCAGCACTGACATTAAAGTTACCTGAACCAAAAGTTGAATGGTTTTAAAAATGGGCATGCAGGCTTCTTGCAGTGGCACTGAAACACCACCTATGGCTAGTGCAGTGATGGAACATCATTCTGTTCTCCTGAGTTGTTAAATTATTTTGTAGTTCCAGTAAGAATAGTACGCTGCTATGCTAACAATAAGCTATAGATTTACATTGAATGTTGTTTACCTATTTACCTTTATTTATTTACTTACTTCCTAGAGCTGTCAGAGACGGCTGGGGAGGCGATCCGGCCCTGACGCCCAGGAGGACTGGAGGACGGCTTGCGCCTTCCCCAGACCATGTGGGGGCAACCGCCCTGGTTGCTTTGGGGACCACGGGTAGGGAGCTTGGAAGCTCAACCCTGTAGGGGCCAGGGATGCCCAGCTGGCTTCGGAGCCCTTGACCTCAGCACTTCCGCCACACCCGGAAATGCTGGGGGGAAGAGGAACGGGGACACCCGGAGTGTTTCCGGGTGCGCAGCCGGCGCTTCCACCACACAGGGGAGTGTCAATAGAGGAGTGTCGGGAAGCACCTGGAGTTCGTCCGGGTGTGGATATAAGGGGCCGTCACCCTCCATTCGATGGCTGGAGTTGGGTGGAAGAGGACAGAGCTCGGAGGAGAGGAGTGGAGGCGGACCAGAGAAGAAAAAGGTATTGTGTGAAGGCCTGGACTTGAAGGGGTGATTGGTGCTTCGGCACTGGGTTAATGCACTTATTTGTAAATAATATTGTAAATAAACGTGTGTGTGGTTATCAACATCATGTCTACCTGTCTGTGTCCGGGCTGTACCTCACAATGGCATCCCAGATGGGAGACTCTGCCTGGTTCAAGGCAGGGACTCCAAAAAAAATAATTTTGTGGGCAGTCCAGAGCAGCAGATAAGCCCACACACGCGCTGGCACACACAAGAGAGCAATCTACCCCATAATGGCAAATGCTCAGATCCAACCCCGTTTGCATCCATACAGAGCAACGGGAGACTGCCGCTGGCTTGGAGCATAGGGTGCTAGGACCCAGGGCACTCATCAGCCCTCGTCCTGTCAGCCCCTGCAATCTTCTACCCCTCACCTCGCGCACAGCACTCCTCGTCGCATCCGTTGTCGGAGAACCCCCTACTCGGATCCAGTCATTAGAATCACGGCCATTTTCGGTGGGCTTTCCTTTATGCTTTACGGAGTTAACTGTATCTCACCGTCCCCACTGTACCTTTCCGGCCGAAGAACAACAGCAACAGCAATGCGCCATTCTGTCCACTCTCGCAGCGGCTCCAGTGACGTGACCGCCTTCCTCTCCAGCTTTAGCAACTCTGCCCAGAGGGCACACAGCACCTGCAACAACTGATACTCTGCGGACTGAAGGCAGGCCTCCAGCTCCGACAGAGCAGCCAGCAAGGACAGGAAGTTAGCCGGCAGTGAGCTTACCTGTCAACCGCATGCCGGCGACTTCCTGTGGGCCTCTTCCTCCGGCCCAATCGGGTCTCTCCCTGGCACGTGAGGGACAGTCCTTCGTCCTGTCTCTCTCCAGTCATCGGTGGGCACAGAAGACACACCATCCAATCGTGTGCCTGTCACAGGGAAGGACTTCCTGTCCGTGGCCATTTTGGCTCCCCTCCCAAGCTGCAGCGGCTCCATCTCTGCAGCTCCCGCAGCCGTCGACATGCCGTCGAAGCTCCACAGACCAGCACGCGTCCACCACTGACGGGGATCCGGGCAGTCCCTGCCTGCAAAAAAGAAAACACGCCCGGCCCCCCAGGGCCGGCTGTTGGTAGGCAGGGAACTCACCTCCTGGATCCCATCTAACCGAGGAGACGTCCTTGGTGTGTCCTCCCTAGACGCAATTCCGACGGCACGCCTGTAGGAGCTCGCAGCACACCTGCCACACCTGTTGTCAAAACACGTCTCCTGCAGACCCATGGCGGTCCGTTGGGTAAGTTCCTTCCACGAGTTGTGTGCATGCCGCTACCGCCGGGCCGTCCACAATGATATTTTTTACTGCAGATTCCTGCTTTGAACCAGGTGGTGAATCCTGCTGACTATGCCAGTTTGAACTAAGCCCCGGACACAGACAAGAAGACATGGCAAATTCACCCCCACATGTTTATTTTACAGTATTTACAAAGTTCAAAGTGCACCACAAACCCCAAGACTTCCCCAAAAGTCCAGGCCTCTCACACTATCTGCCTTTCTCTTCAGGCCGCCTCCACTCTCTCTTCTCCTGCTTCGTCCACTCCTCACCCGACTCCAGCCTTGAATGAAGGGAGGCAGACCCTTTTATCCACACCCGGATGTGCTCCAGTTGTCTCCCGGCAATCTCCCACCGACATGCCCCCAGTGTGGCGGAAGTGCCGGCTGTATCCCCGGAAGCAGTCCGGGCGTCCCTGCTCCTCTTCCCCCCCAGCACTTCCGGGTGTGGCAGAAGTGCTGCGGTCCAGGGCTCCAAAGACATGGGGGTGCCCCCTGGCGGTGACCACGGGCCCCTACAGGGTTGAGCTTCCAAGCTCCCTACCCATGGCCCCCAAAGCAACCAGGGTGGTCACCCCCACATGGTTTGGGGAAGGCGCAAGCCCTCCTCTGGTCCTTCTGGACGTCTCATCCAGGTCGCCTCCCCAGCTGTGTCTAAAACAGTGTAAAGTCATAGGTAGAGTGCAGAGCTTCCCATGTACATACAGTGGTGTGAAAAACTATTTGCCCCCTTCCTGATTTCTTATTCTTTTGCATGTTTATCACACAAAATGTTTCTGATCATCAAACACATATAACCATTAGTCAAATATAACACAAGTAAACACAAAATGCAGTTTTTAAATGATGGTTGTTATTATTTAAGGAGAAAAAAAATCCAAACCTACATGGCCCTGTGTGAAAAAGTAATTGCCCCCTGAACCTAATAACTGGTTGGGCTACCCTTAGCAGCAATAACTGCAATCAAGCATTTGCAATAACTTGCAATGAGTCTTTTACAGTGCTCTGGAAGAATTTTTGCAGAACTCATCTTTGCAGAATTGATGTAACTCGGCTTTATTTGAGGGTTTTCTAGCATGAACCGCCTTTTAAAGGTCATGCCATAGCATCTCAATTGGATTCAGGTCAGAACCATTAGTCAAATATAACACAAGTAAACACAAAATGCAGTTTTTAAATGATGGTTTTCATTATTTAGGGAGAAAAAAAACCCAAACCTACATGGCCCTGTGTGAAAAAGTAATTGCCCCTTGTTAAAATAACCTAACTCTGGTGTATCACACCTGAGTTCAATTTCAGAGCCACCCCAGGCCTGATTACTACCACACCTGTTTCAATCAAGAAATCACTTAAATAGGAGCTGCCTGACACAGAGACGTAGACCAAAAGCACCTTAAAAGCTAGACATCATGCCAAGATCCAAAGAAATTCAGGAACAAATGAGAACAGAAGTAATTGAGATCTATCAGTCTGGTAAAGGTTATAAAGCCATTTCTAAAGCTTTGGGTCTCCAGTGAACCACAGTAAGAGCCATTATCCACAAATGGCAAAAACATGGAACAGTGGTGAACCTTTCCAGAAGTGGCCGGCCGACCAAAATTACCCCAAGAACGTAGAGACGACTCATCCGAGAGGTCACAGAAGACCCCAGGACAACGTCTAAAGAACTGCAGGCCTCACTTGCCTCAATTAAGTGCAGTGTTCACGACTCCACCATAAGAAAGAGACTGGGCAAAAACGGCCTGCAAGGCAAATGTCCCGTTACATCTGGCGTAAAAGGAATACAGCATTTCAGAAAAAGAACATCATACCAACAGTAAAATATGGTGGTGGTAGTGTGATGGTCTGGGGTTGTTTTGCTGCTTCAGGACCTGGAAGGCTTGCTGTGATACATGGAACCATGAATTCTACTGTCTACCAAAAAATCCTGAAGGAGAATGTCCGGCCATCTGTTCGTCAACTCAAGCTGAAGCGATCTTGGGTGCTGCAATACGACAATGACCCAAAACACACCAGCAAATCCACCTCTGAATGGCTGAAGAAAAACAAAATGAAGACTTTGGAGTGGCCTAGTCAAAGTCCTGACCTGAATCCAATTGAGATGCTATGGCATGACCTTTAAAAGGCGGTTCATGCTAGAAAACCCTCAAATAAAGCTGAGTTACATCAATTCTGCAAAGATGAGTTCTGCAAAAATTCTTCCAGAGCACTGTAAAAGACTCATTGCAAGTTATTGCAAACGCTTGATTGCAGTTATTGCTGCTAAGGGTGGCCCAACCAGTTATTAGGTTCAGGGGGCAATTACTTTTTCACACAGGGCCATGTAGGTTTGGATTTTTTTTCTCCTTAAATAATAACAACCATCATTTAAAAACTGCATTTTGTGTTTACTTGTGTTATATTTGACTAATGGTTAAATGTGTTTGATGATCAGAAACATTTTGTGTGACAGACATGCAAAAGAATAAGAAATCAAGAAGGGGGCAAATAGTTTTTCACACCACTGTATACAAAGTACAGCGATGGCAAAAGTGCATTCTTGTTCCGATATAGAACCGTCGTCATGATCTGAGTTGACCTCTGTTATAGAGTATCTATGTGAAAACAGCAGTGTCAAATGGGTATTCGTGAATGCAGCTGAGAGAATAAAACTGAATAAATAAAAAAAAAAGGTAACCTTTACAAGTATCTTAAATTACACTGGCTGTTACAGACTGAAATCAAATGTATGTTTTTATTTTAAAATTGTAAGAATACGTGCAGCTCACTTCTCAAAACGGACTCGTCCGGGATCGAACCCTTGAATATTTGATTACCAGTTAACATTTGATACCTTTGCGCCACTGAAGCAATCGTAGCAAATGCGAATCAATGTCGCACCCTAACACAGGTTTTTTTTCTGCAGTTATATTCTTGAATGGAAGTGCACTTGTTCTGTTGTATTTGTACCTTTTGTGAAAGTGTTTCTTTGATATTTGGAATTGAGGCTTCACACATTAGTCACTTCATGTGTACATTTTGCCCATTATTACTAAAACACGAAAAACGTTTCTGTTTTAACGATGTGTTTACATAGATCATTGAAGACACGGAACACACATGAAATGCAAGTGCTCCAAATAATAATACAGCGATCCCTCGCTATATCACGCTTCGACTTTCGCGGCTTCACTCTTATCGCGATTTTTTTCTCATACACGCTTATGTCACTACGCATGTGCTTTCTGAGAACTTATATCTAAGCCGTACGATGGCTCCTAAACATGCTGCATTTTCTAAGCCTTCTGACAATAAAACTAAGCGCCGGAGGAAGATGCTTACTATCCAGGAGAAGGTGAAACTCTTGAATATGATTAAAGATGGCAATACCCTACAAAAACCTCCTCACGCATATGAAATGACAGCGCCAGCAACTGCCTATCAAGATGTTCTTCAGCCATGCACCCAGACACCCACTGCCTACTTCTAGTACTCTTTCAACAGAAGAAGACAGCAACGCATCTGCTGAAGATACTGCACCAACCTCTGAAGACTCTCCTACTTAGGTCGTGTCTTCATAGGTTAGTGGTTGTGTGTAAGAACTGTGTGTGTTTGTGTGCAATTAAATGTACAGTACAATAATCTACTATATAAAAGCGTTTGGGATTGTCCTTCTGTCCCGTGAGTGCAAAGCGTAGTGGTATTCCGCTTATTACAGACTTACTACTTGCGGCTTGAGGTACGAAGCGACGCGATGTGAGCAGAGTTCTGGTGCTCTCATCGTTCCCTTGCTTTTGTGCGCGATGCGCTGGAAAAATAGACAAAATTATGTCTCTGGAAATAATTAATGTTGATGGAGTACAAATACCTCATCGCGTAGTAAATATCAGGGGAGATGGTGCTTGCTTATTCTCATCTATAGCTTATTTAGTGCATGAAACTCCGTCTTTAGCGGTACAGATTCGGGCTGACATTGTACGACTTTGGACAGGCACTTGAGGGGATAAAAAAAACATAGGTTTTCGGGAGATGTTATGAATGGGCACTTTGATGTTGTCATTCCCTACACTTACATGCCTGATGTACACATGGAGCGCACAAAAATTGAGGATAAAAGTCTGTCGCCTTAAAAGGCGAGTGCGACTAGTAATATGATATTTGTAACGTGTAATATGTCTTATTTTCTCTTATTTTGTCTAATATATTGGGTAATACGAGTGTAATGGTGACTAAAGGGTGTTATTTCATGTCTAGAGGGCTCTAATAATGTTAAAAAACGTATTTGGAAGGTCGTAAGCAGGTTTTCTATACCCTAACTGTGAAAATATTCTATTCATTTATCCCGGTAGAGTCTGGAGCAGATTAACTGTGATAAACGAGGGTTCACTGTATAGTATTTATAAAAGATGGCATTTTTCTTGACTTCTAACTCTATACAACTCTAAGCAACTGACACGCAGGTAAACAGACTTGAGCTGAGAAAACTGTGTGGGGTTGTGACAGCAGGCTGCTTGCTGTTTATCCACGCATTTAGAGGACAAAACGCTGACAGAGAGGTGAGAAGTGATTTAAGGTGGGACAGATCTACAAGTTTTTTCGTAGGCTCTGGTAATTCTAATGTTAATAAAACTCGCAGCACAGAGGTTATGGCAAATCTCCGGCTACACCAGGTGCTCAAAGAAATCTACCTTATTACTTCAGTCACTCTAGACATCAAGAGAAAGCAGAGAAAGTTAAAAGCAGCATGGTATTTATTACAGGAATAATAACAACGGTGGAAAAAAAATAATAAGAAATAGGACTGATAGTAAAGTCTGGATATATATATAGTCTTTAGAAAAAGCTTACGAAAAAGTAAAGATGACAAGGATGAATGTCGCAGGTGGCTTGTGCTCTAGCACTCGTAGTTGTTCATTATATGCTTTTCTGACAATCAGATGGAAGTGGCTGCACTTTGCTGGTTCCTTCTTCTGACATCACTCTGTTCTCTTCTCCTGACGTCTTTGACTCTTCTTCTTCCTCCCTCCTATGTTGCTCTTCAGACAAGGCATATTTATTATAAAATTCTACTTGGTGTTTTGCAAGACTTGATTGTTAGATGTTCTGATTGGGTGGCTGGCAATATGATTCACTGTCTGTTTTCCCAAATAATAAAACTTCCTTCGATATTGCTTAGTACCTACTGGCATGTCTTCCTGTCCCAGGCTGTAAACCCATTTAGCAACTTACTGTCCCAGATGTCCATCCTTTCTCAGGTTATAAAGTAATTGATAGCCTGAGGCATTGCCATGTCTTCCTCTTTTGCTTGAACAGCTGTTTTAAAAGTGAGGAACAATTTGGAAGAAGTTATGCTTTAATGTGTCCTGTGTTTAAATGCATCTGTTGTTTTTGTCTTGTACTAAATATAATGAAAATATAAACCAAAATGTACAGTTTTTGTACCCCACAACATACATATACAAATATATAGTAACAGAAGTGAGTCCTTTCTTTTGCTGAGTCCCTGTTAGTAGAGGAAGGAATAAGGCTTTAATAAGAATGATCCCACAACCCTACTCAGGGCAAAGAGGATTTAGAAGATGGATGGATCTAATTATATCTCATTAGGCAAATAACATGAATGAATTCTAACACTCAGTATTTCATTTTCTGGATCACACATTTATGTTTTAATTGTAATGTGCTCACTTTTACACCTTATGTATGTGTCCAGTTTCCTGCTACCTTTTTTCCCCACTCCAACTGTTCATATCAAATAAAATCTGTCCAGCATTAAAATAGTGCCTGGAATAAGAAGTTTAAGGCAGTTCTGCACAATACACACTATGTCTCAATACCTGAACACCCTTATTAGTTAATCCACCTTATTCAAAAGCGATTGAACCTTACTCACTCTATGGAAACAGGCCTGTTCTGAAACTTTTCCATCTTGCTTTAGTCTGTGATTCTTCACCCGTTTCCATCTTAGGATGAACTGCACCGCCGATGATATGTAAGTGAGCTCCTTGGGTGCTAGTGATTGAAATGGTACCAGCTGACTATGGAAATATTTAATATACCTCACTTTACATTCCTCAGTCTCTTCATTCTCTAATGTTGTAGACATAAGGTAGCCTGCAAATCCTTCTTGCTCTTCCTGTGACTTCTTTCAAGTTCAGAGCTTATACTACATAATTACTCTGAAAAAGAACTAGGAGTAAAAATCTGCTTTTAAGTATCAATGCCCCTACAAGGCAGCCAAACAGCTACAATTAAAGATGACTAAAAGGGTTATAAAAAAAAGTAATGTTTTGGTGAATTAACTTAATCTGACATTATAAAAAAGTAGAAAAATACAGTATGACCTTTAATTAAATTTATTTTGAAAAAAAAGTAATTCCTATCAAGAAATAATTTTTTTTAAAAAGCCACATGTGCCACGATTGTTGTCACCTCTGCATTTAATGCTTTGTGCAACCTTCCTTAGTCAATAAAACAGCACTGAATCTACTCCAGTGATATCTTGCAATGTGAAGTCAAGCAAAATGACACCTTTTATTGGCTAACTAAAAAGATTACAATATGCAAGCTTTCGAGGTAACTCAGATCTCTTCATACCCTAAATATTCTGTTGCATTGGGAATGTCAGAGACTAGATGATCCCAAGATGCTACGTTTATTTGTATTTCACTAACAGTTAACCTTGAGGATTTTTCACCTCACTTACCACCATGCTCACTGTGCACAGGAGCAAAAAAAAAAAACAAAAAACTTCCTTTTTCAGGGAAGTTAGTCTATGCTCTTTTCATTTGAGTTGTGTGTTCTGTTGTCTTTCCCCATAACCACCATGAGACCCATTGCGTCAAATCCTGTAAGATGAAGACTAAAAGAAACAAAGAACTACCTAAGAACATTTATGTTAGGTAGAGTGGCCAGTGAGGGCTGGGTGGTCCTTTCTCCTGGAACCTCTACAAATTTTGTATTTATTCTTCAGCTTGACTGGCTTTTTTTTTGTCTACCCTGGCCAACTGACCCTATCATTTGACTGTCATTTAGAGACTTGGAAAAAAAACAGTATATATTTAGGAACTCTGTTTCTGATTTATCATATGTAAGTGTGTGTTATTTATTTTTTGTATACTATTTGTGTCTTTATTATTTAATTTTAGTTAGATTTTCTTTGCATTTAACTATTTCTTTGATATGTTGAAAAGCAGTTTGAGCTACATCCTTTGTATGAAAATTTGCTATAGAAATAAATGTTGTTTCCCATGTTGATGAATAAATAAGGTGATTTGGCAGCTGTTCCATCGTATATATTTAAACCCCAGTGAAACAGAAAGTCATGTATTACTGAGGACAAAATGCTTAAGTTACACTTTTGTTCACAAGAATTTCTAAGGGAAACAGTTTTCATGGCTTTTGTGGTTTTATTAAACATAGTTATTTTTTGATGAGAAATTATTTTTCTTAGAATAAATATACTTTAGTTCAAGATTGGATTTCTGTCATTCTCTTCATTAAAGTAATTCACCAAAAGGAGATTTTTTTAACAACCCTTTTTACTCATTTTTGCCAAGGTATCAATAATTATGGAGGGGGCTGTATTAATAATAATAATAATAATAAAAGGTCTCACCACATCTTCAACCATATTTGCTTGCAACACACTCTTCTCTATTTATTCACCAAGCTTAAGCTTTTAAGCTCTTGTGTAATTCACTCATCCAATCCCAATTTATGTGGCTGTGCCATTCCCAAACAGGGGTTTCCATCTAAACTGTGGTGACACACATTCAGACTCACACCTTGGGATAAACACAAATACCCACAAAAGCAGGGCAGAAATAAAATTAATGAATTTCTTCTCTAGATCCATGTTAATTTCAATTTCAGCTGAATAAGTTAATCAATAAAAAAGAATGTTATAAAAACAGGTTTGTAATCAGTGTTTTTATTCTTGTTTTAGCAAATGCAGCAACAAGCACCACAAAAAGTGGAACTAAGCAAGGTACCAGAATATATTAAGAAAGCTGCCAAAAAAGCTGCAGAATTCAATATTAATTTTAACAGAGAAAGGATGGAAGAAAGACGAGCTTATTTTGATCTTCAAACTCATGTAAGTAGAGTATTTTTATTTTTTTTTAGTTTTTCTCAAAAGATCGCTAAATACATACAGTGGTGTGAAAAACTATTTGCCCCCTTCCTGATTTCTTATTCTTTTGCATGTTTGTCACACAAAATGTTTCTGATCATCAAACACATATAACCATTAGTCAAATATAAAACAAGTAAACACAAAATGCAGTTTTTAAATGATGGTTTTTATTGTTTAGGGAGAAAAAAAATCCACACCTGCATGGCCCTGTGTGAAAAAGTAATTGCCCCTTGTTTAATAACCTAACTCTGGTGTATCACACCAGAGTTCAATTTCCGTAGCCACCCCCAGGCCTGATAACTGCCACACCTGTTTCAATCAAGAAATCACTTAAATAGAAGCTGCCTGACACAGAGAAGTAGATCAAAAGCTAGACATCATGCCAAGATCCAAAGAAATTCAGGAACAAATGAGAACAGAAGTAATTGAGATCTATCAGTCTGGTAAAGGTTATAAAGCCATTTCTAAAGCTTTGGGACTCTAGAGAACCACAGTGAGAGCCATTATCCACAAATGGCAAAAACATGGAACAGTGGTGAACCTTCCCAGGAGTGGCCGGCCGACCAAAATTACCCAAAGAGCGCAGAGACGACTCATCCGAGAGGTCACAAAAGACCCCAGGACAACGTCTAAAGAACTGCAGGCCTCACTTGCCTCAATTAAGGTCAGTGTTCACGACTCCACCATAAGAAAGAGACTGGGCAAAACGGCCTGCATGGCAGATTTCCAAGACACAAACCACTGTTAAGCAAAAAGAACATTAGGGCTCGTCTCAATTTTGCTAAGAAACATCTCAGTGATTGCCAAGACATTTGGGAAAATATCTTGTGGACTGATGAGACAAAAGTTGAACTTTTTGGAAGGCAAATGTCCCGTTACATCTGGCGTAAAAGGAACAGAGCATTTCAGAAAAAGAACATCATACCAACAGTAAAATATGGTGGTGGTAGTGTGATGGTCTGGGGTTGTTTTGCTGCTTCAGGACCTGGAAGGCTTGCTGTGATAGATGGAACCATGAATTCTACTGTCTACCAAAAAATCCTGAAGGAGAATGTCTGCCCATCTGTTCGTCAACTCAAGCTGAAGCGATCTTGGGTGCTGGAACAGGACAATGACCCAAAACACACCAGCAAATCCACCTCTGAATGGCTGAAGAAAAACAAAATGAAGACTTTGGAGTGGCCTAGTCAAAGTCTTGACCTGAATCCAATTGAGATGCTATGGCATGACCTTTAAAAGGCGGTTCATGCTAGAAAACCCTCAAATAAAGCTGAGTTACATCAATTCTGCAAAGATGAGTTCTGCAAAAATTCCTCCAGAGCGCTGTAAAAGACTCATTGCAAGTTATTGCAAACGCTTGATTGTAGTTATTGCTGCTAAGGGTGGCCCAACCAGTTATTAGGTTCAGGGGGCAATTACTTTTTCACACAGGGCCATGTAGGTTTGGATTTTTTTTTCTCCCTAAATAATAAAAACCATCATTTAAAAACTGCATTTTGTGTTTACTTGTGTTATATTTGACTAATGGTTAAATGTGTTTGATGATCAGAAACATTTTGTGTGCCAAACATGCAGAAGAATAAGAAATCAGGAAGGGGCAAATAGTTTTTCACACCACTGTATATACTCATTATGTCTTTGTGAAGCTTGCAGATCAGAGGTTTTTAAGCAGTGATAGTAACAAGTCTGTGTGCTGCCTGAAACTACACAACAGCATTTACCATGTTGTATTGTTGCCAGTATTCACTGCTACTTTGCTTATTGTTATTATTTATGAATAATGAAATAATACATTATTTAATATAAGTTGAAACTTAATTGCTGCTTGTATTTTACTACACCTAATTGCCTGAGGTTATAAATGCTGAAGGGAAGGTGGGGAGACGTTATATACTACAGTATATACTACAGAACATTGGTAAGTCTGTGAGATTTGAGGCATTCTGAAAAAGGCTACACATTAATAATACAAAAGGGGAAAGTACAGTTATATACTGTAGAATACCTGGCCAACGCAAGCAAGTTCACATTTTACATGTCAATCTTTTGAAGGAGTGGCATGATCAGGGAGAGGCTGTGGTGACAGCCTGCATTTCCTATTGTTAATGACTTGACTAACACACAGGACAGTGAATTGTTTGTGTTGATTGACAGAAACAGTGATGTTTTTTCTTTGCTTCCTGGTAAAACTAAACTTGCTAAGTATAAGATTATTACAGACCCAAGTGTTAAGGTACACATGTGCCCATATGAAATACTGGAAGCAAGACAGGATGTAGTTTGCCAAGATGTAAAGCAGATGCTTAAGTTGAGGGTAATTACCATGAAAAAAAAACTTTTCTCTATCTTCAAAAAAAGGCAGTTACAGAGTCCAGGTGAGAATGCAGAACAAGAGTTATGCAAATTTCACAGATCATGAAGTGAGTGACAATTGAACAAATATAATTTTATACTTTTTCTAGTTACATCACCTTATCTAATATATCACATCATCTGACTGCTAATATGCAAAACTTTATCATCTGCTTCAGTCAACTAAAGCCGCCAATAGTTTCTGACTTTTGTCAATCTTTACACCAATTCATTAAGGGGGGTGTTTAGCAGATTTTCCTATTGATCTCAGCACCACTTGATAGGAGGGGGTATATGGGCTTTCCAATTACTTTATTTCCTATTTCTGGAGGGGTATTCGTTACTCATTTACCTTATTCTTTCCTTGGCAAATTACATTGGTAGCTTCTTGAAGATGAAGCAGAGAACTTTGGCACTTAATCTTTAAGTTATATTTAGTTAACCCTTGAGTTACATTGAATCCTTTTCCTTATATTTAATAATTAAGTTATGTTACAACTTCATATATACACTACTGGTCAAAAGTTTTAGAACACCTCAGTTTTTCTAGTTTTTCCTTCAAATGTAATGAGTTGAAATGCAATGAATAATCTAAAATGGTGAAAAGGAAAGCAGTAAACTGCCAGAGGTTTAAATGTATAGTTTAGGTTTACAAGAACTAGAGAACAAGGAATTGGGTTACACCGTGCAGATGTTCTGCAGCAATTAAAGTAAATTAAGCCCTGTAAAATAAAGCAAACAATTTGAAAATGTGTCCCACATTCTGTTGTTTACTTAAAAGCCCTCTGTCTGTCTAAGAGCAGAGCTGAACAGACTGTGTTACTACATCCTCTGAGGTACAACTTGAACAATATTCCAGTGATAATGGCAAGAAAATGGCCATTAGCAAAATTAAATGAGACAGAGCACTATTACCCATTGTAGTATAAGGCTTTCATTTAGAGAAACTGCAAAAAAGAAATCAAAATGACAACTATGATAAGAAGAGTTCTGGCAGACCTAAAGCCCACACAAGTTTCTCAGGGTCACCAGTTTGGGTGATAGGCACCTCACAGTACAACAGCTTCAAGCACAGCTTAGCAGTGGTCAAAAAAGCAAGTTTCTGCTGTGAAGAGACTTTCTGCTGCAGGTTTGATAGGGTGAATGGTAGTATGAAAGCCATTCCTTAAAGAACAGAATAGGGCCTTGAAATACCGGCTGTGGACTATTGCAGACTGGACTGGACAGTTGTACATATGTTTATCCAGTAAAATGCTGTTTTAACCACACTGCATGTACATTCTTTTTTCAGTTATTACAGTTGTGTGATATTCTTGCTTCTGTTGCAATTACATTAATTCTTATATTGCTTCTGAAACATTCCTCCAAAGACTCACACTGACTACAACAAACCCTTATTGTCCTTTCTGTCTAATTCCAGGCATTAAAATTTACAAATGTAATTTAGAGAGCAGGAGAGATGCACATTTTCACAGCCTAATGTTCAACTAATGAACCCTCTACCATCATTTGGGAACTTAACACAATAGGCTGAAATTAACCTCACTTGAACTATAACACTGCTCAAAAAAATTAAGGGAACACTTGAATCTTACTTGGATCTCGATGAACAAAATATTCAAGTGTAAAATCTTTACTGAGTAATACTGTGCATTTCGTTGACAACTAAATTATGTAAAAATGGTCAGTTTAAACCAGAATCATTAACCCATTGAGGGCTGAATTCAACATCACACCAAAAATCAAAGTCAAAAATTGAAATAATGGGATGATGCAACTTGCGTGAATTTCACGTGTGTATGGTCCCCACTTGCCTGTATGCACTCCCAGCAACAACTGGGTATGCTCCTCTTGAGATGGCGGATGGTGTCCTGGGAGGATCTCCTCACAGACTGGATCAGTGCATTAGAGAGCTCCTGGACAGCAGTCTGTGGTGCTACTTGGTGATGGTGGATCCATAGATACTTAATTGCCCCAGAGGTTCTCAGTTGGAGTCAGGTCTGGGAAACGTGTGGGCCAGTCAGTGGCATCAATGACTTCGTCATCCAGATACTGCCAACACACTCTGACCACATGAGGCTGGACATTATCCTGTACCAACTTAAGGTCCAACAGTGCCAGTCAGGGTACTGTTGCTTAACACAGGGAGGGTCCAGACCATCACTGACTTACCGCCATGTTGGATGATGTTGCAGTCTGCATAACATTTATCATGGTATCTCCAAACTCTTTCATGCCGGTCACATTTGCTTAATATGAACTTGCTCTTATCTATGAATAGAATGGAGTGCCAATGGCAGAGCTGCCAATTGTGCTATTCTCTGTTGAATGCCAATCAAGCTGCATGGTGGTATGCTGTGAGCACAGGTCCCTAGAGGATGTCGGGCCTACATGCCACCCTCATGTAGTCTGTTTCTGACAGTTAAGCCAGAAACATGCACATTAATAGCCAGCTGGAGCTAATTTTGCAGGCCTCTGGCAGTGCTCCTCCTGTTCTCACACAAAGGAGCGGATTCCCATCCTGTTTACTGGGATGATGCCTTTCTAAGACCCTATTCGGCTCGGCTCATGTAACGGCCTGTCTCATGGTATCTGTGGTCGCTGAAAGTCAGGAACGACAGGAGATGGACATCAATGTAAAGTAAAGAGCAATTTCTTTATTCTTGGTGAACAGAGACTACAGCGGCTGTCAGCACTGTTCCACTGACAGCTCAAGTCAGACAGCAGCCCCCTGTTAGCAGGAAGACTTTCCTTTTTTATACCCGACTTGTTTGCGAGAATAAAAAAAGGAAGTATGGCAGTTCATTTTGAGGTCACCCAGAGTTTGCAAGTAGCTTAAGATGGCACATTAGATCAATACTTGCAGAAGTACACAGTAGTCTTTATAGCTAGTTTTGCAAGACAGTTACAGAGACAGCACTTTGCAAAACATGTACAGTGATCCCTCGCCATATCGCGCTTCGACTTTCGCGCCTTCACTCCATCGTGGATTTTAAATGTAAGCATATCTAAATATATATCACAGATTTTTCGCTGGTTCATGGATTTCTGCGAACAATGGGTCTTTCAATTTATGTTACATGCTTCCTCAGTTTGTTTGCCCAGTTGATTTCATACAAGGGACGCTATTGGCAGATGGCTGAGAAGCTACCCAATCAGAGCACGCATTACATATTAAATAAAACTCCTCAATGATATACGATATGCTTCCCGCGCGCTGTTTCACACACTTAAAAGCTCTAACAGCCCATATTGATTTTTGATTGTTTGCTTTTCTCTGTCTCTCTCACTCTCTCTGAGAAATACAGGCAGATACTTATCCATCATGCAATACCATCAGGGAGGCGTATGATTGGCCCCATTATCTGCTCCTGACTGAGGGGGTGTGAGCAGAGGGGCTGTTTGCACAGTGGCTGTTTGCTTAAAAGATATGGACGCGCCTGTAAAAAAATGCTGAAAGGCTACCTTCACATTGATCCCTTCATTGCGGCGCTTTATCGCGGTGCTTGCATACTTAAAAGCGCAACCGCCCTATTGATTTTTGATTGTTTACTTTACTCTCTCTCTCTCTGACATTCTCCGCTCCTGAGGCGCACCTTGAAGAAGAAGATATGTTTGCATTCTTTTAATTGTGAGAAAGAACTGTCATCTCTGTCTTGTCATGTAGCACAGTTTAAACTTTTGACTGATGTTAAAAAACGTATTTAGAAGGTCGTAAACAGGTTTTCAATGCTCTGACTGCGAAAATATTAGATTTATAAATAAAGAATCCTACTTCTTGGAAATTCATTTATCTGTCTGGAGAAGATCAACCGCTATAAACGAGGTTTTACTGTATAACTGTGCGGAGAATATTTATAAACAGTGTGGGAGAGTTTCTAAGAGCTTAAAATATATAAAAATAACCATACAAACATATGGTTTCTACTTCGCAGATTTTCACCTATCGCGGGGGGTTCTGGAACGCAACCCCTGTGATCGAGAAGGAATTACTGTACTTCCCTATTCTTCTGCACCATCAGGTTTACAACTCTTCCATGGCTATGTGGCAGTTACAATTTAAGAATCTTATTTCAGCATATATAAGGATTAATATTATACTGTTGGTTAATGCACAGCACATTCTTATTATAGCTTACATTTCACACATAATGATCATCACACATAATAATTGGTTATACAATATCAAAGCTACCTTCAAAGTTAGTTTAGTACATTTGTCTTACAAGAAAACACTCTTACAGCTTAGTGTCTGTATTAGGTTACATTTGTTCAATTGGTTAATTCAAATTATTCTTTCTCATATCTTCTCCATGCTCTTTAGACCTTGTTAAGTTTGACATCTTAATGTGTTAGTAAAACATTATCTACAGATGATCAACACATGCTTTAACTAAACCTAATAAAAACACACCTTCTTCAAAAGATCAGGCAAAGACACGTAATAAATAAAAATGGCGTACACAGTTTGTACAAAATGTGGAGTAATGAAACCAAATAATAAAAAAATGAATGTAGTTTGAGATTGCTTATTAATCACTTTTATTTTAAATATACTACCGGTATGATCATTTTTGTTAAACAGTGCCACAATTTAATGCACATACTAGTGCAGTCAGATGATGGTACACTTTTAAACATTTCTTATTAAATTGACAAATTAATGTTTTGGTGAAACGTGTTCTACAAATGATGGAAACAAAATGTAATAACAGAGAAAAAGTCATGTTTAATGATGTTAGACATAATAATAATAATAATAATCATTCTTCGCATTTACATAGCGCTTTTCTCACTACTCGAAGTGCTCTCCATGCAGGGAGGACCCAGGAAGTAAACCCACAATCTGCTTACTGAAAATCAGCAGTGCTACCACTACGCCACCTGAAGGCAGACCTTTCAAACCTGTGTCTCTTCTGCCTCCAGCCACAGGCTCCTGAATGACATTACAGGGACCTGTAGCTGGAGCTGCCACACAGGGGTCTGTTACTGAAGGTCTGCATCCAGACTCTGTTGAACCCCTGATACAACAATGTAACAGTCCAAGCACAACCAAATTCAATAGTTTGATAATAATTTCAAACATTTAATGTATTTTGTTATACATTAACAATAAAAAAATGTATCAACCTACAGTCTAGATATTATTGTCTGATACAGCTGCACATAGACTATCACCCTCATGTTTGATAAAGTTTTACATTTTTCTTCTACAGTGTCTCAGTTGAATTGTGCTTTGCTCTTGTAGTTAAAATAAACCTTAGATGAAAATAATTCCAGCAAGTAACATTTTGTCCCCTAAATGTCTCTTTTCAGACATTTAAATTTTCCCTTTATGTGTCCTAAATATTAATTTCCAGTTTGTGACAGTACATGAGCTTTGTTTCTCCTTCCTGTCCCCATTCTACAAACATCTAAAAGGAATGATGTTCTCAACCAGTAGGTGGTGGTTTTCATCATCTGTTGTCAATCCTAAATGAGATTATTTTTTTCTTCGAATTTTACATGTATGGCTCAATCAGTTGGAGCACTATAGTCATACAAAAGTTCATCATAACAGAGGGTTCATCCAAACTCATCAAAAAACTCTTAAATCTGAGTCAATCTTACAATTGTTCCGCTTTCTAGTTTTTTAGAGACATTTCAACTTGACGAACACCACAGCTTTCTCAATGAGATGCTTTTGCTTTGGTATGTCAGTAAGAATTCGCTGTTTTGTCTTTATTTTTATATACACTTGTGGACAAATGAATAAGATTGAACATGCTAGTTTACGAAGTGCTCAAAGAGCAGTTCTTCTGTATTTTCTTGACACTAGTGATGTAAGATTTACCTTGATGATTCTGTTCCTGTAAAGTAACTAGATTCTTCCATAGCAAGTTATCTAATTACCTGATTCATCCTCTGTCTTTTTATAAATTTTAAATTCTCACTTCATTTTCCTGGCTACATAATCTGTAACAGTCTTCCAGTAGCTGGATACTATCTGTGCACAGCAGCCCACTCTGCTAATGAAGGCATGGAATGATTCTTTGTTTCAGCTTTATCAGTGGAATACCTTCATCATCAATGGCTAATATGAACTGGGCACTGTTCTATTTGTCTTGTATACTAGTTTAAATGATTTTTTAAGCTTGCCTGTATATTTATTATAAAAATGTATTTTCTTCTTTTTAGGTTATTCAGGTGCCTCGTGGAAAGTTTAAAGTTCTGTCACCTGAGAGAACAAAGACTGGACCATATCCTGTTGCACTAATTCCTGGACAGTTTCAAACCTATTATAAAAGGTACTGTGCTATTACAGTATTCATTAACTCCTTATTGAGAAAGTAATCTTAAGTTGTCTTGGGAATTCTTTAATCACTGCATACCAGTGAGAAGATGATGAATGCAACCATTTTTGTATTTTATGGAGGCTAAACATGCCACCTGATGATCTCAAAAGTAAATTACCAATAATCCTTTTTACCTCAATTATGGATTTGGAAAACAAATGTAAACGAGCTGATGAAAATTAATTTTTCACATAATTTCATCATTGTTTCCAACTTAAGAAATAGATGAGGATTCTGAATTTGGAGCTTATAACATGAAGGGCAGTCCCGGTCATCAGCGTTTGTCATATTGATTAAAAGAACGCACTCTGAATTGTTCTGAAATGGTGATAAAATATATATTTTCTGTTAAATTACCAATAATCCTTTTTACCTCAATTATGGATTTGGAAAACAAATGGTAATGAGCTGATGAAAATTAATTTTTCACATAATTTCATCATTGTTTCCAACTCAAGAAATAGATGAGGATTCTGAATTTGGAGCTTATAACATGAAGGGTGCTTGAAGGTGCTTGTGGTTTCACAAATAACTTCTTGATTGCTGTTAAAAATGTGACCTTTTGGTGGCTGATGAAGACTGAGGTAGCTCTCTGGGTATACCCACATTTTTCACATTGTATGAATCTAAACTTTGCTTTAAGCATATACATATCCTAGTTACCTTCAGGAATCTACCAATGGTGTCTAGTTCAAGAAAGTCTCACTTTGAAAGTTTCTATTCTATAAAGTATTCTCTGTGTTCAGTGGTCACAATGCTTTAGTATGCTGTTGGAAGTGGATGCTTTGTTTGATAATTTGAAGCCGTTTGTGGTATATCAGGTCTTTGTCAAGTCCACATATATCATTGGTTTCAGGCTGAACATAGTACTCTATTAAGTGACGAGAAACATTAAAACTGAGCAGAAAAACGTCTCATTGGAGCTTAGAGCATTATTGGAAATATTTAGCCACCATCCTTAGCAAATTATTGATTGCGTCATTAAGTTCTTAACTTGTGGAGCTAGGAATTATAAACTGCCAAAACAATGATCACATCCCAGGATTTACAGGAATTCACCACTGTATTTCTAAAAAAAAAAAAATAATAATACTGGTAATAATAAAAAAAAAAAAAAAAGTTTCTGCTTCTTTAATGCTGTTCGCCTTTAGTAGGGAGGTCCTATAAAATCTGTATTTTGTAATTAAATCCATCATATCTTGTCCTATGGCTTTTGATATTATAACTACTAAACTTTAATGAAAGTTGTTCTTGAAATACAGAAAACTTCTAATCTTTCTAAAGGGCACCAGATTTCTTTCTTTCCTGACTTCATTTTAGCAGCTGCTCAGGCTGGGAGGGATATGTCTGCAGTGAAGAAAGGAACTTGCGGGTTTGCAATTATTTTTACTGAGTCTATCCTGTTTGAAAATTTTAAACACCTTGGGACATGTGGACTTAGGCAGTCCGCAATCCAAAGCTTTGGAGGCCATTGATAATATAAAAGCTATTATGACGTGCCAGTTTAAGGAATGCTTTTAAACTTTCTGGTCACGCAAAATAATTATTCTTTACTGTTCTTCTTGAAATATTACTTTTTTGCATAATTTTTAAGTAAGGCTAGTTGCAACTTGACCTTGTGTTTGATTGCATATTTGTTGTTTTAGAAGTGTGCCCAAAGTTTGCATAGGCACTCTAGGCTTCAGTTTGCCTGTTGTGAAGTCAAGAAATTATTGAAAGATACCCATTTGCAACTGTGCAGGTTGGCTGAGGTCTTTAATAATACTTATTGCTTTTCTCAGGTAGTGTGTCTTATGTCCTGAACAGAAAGTACCCGGTTGTCAGTAATATTATGTGCCATAATCACCACTCTCTGTGGTGTTTTATGATTGCGAGCCTAGCTTGTGCTGTTCCAGGATGTTATGCAGCCAGTGAGGATGTACTTCACTGTGGATCATTGGAAGTTATTGAGAACAGAATAAATGTATGATTTTTCCCCAGACATCTGAGTAAGTAATGTTACTGAGCCTTCTTTACAGTGGGTTACATTTTTTTCTTCCTCCTTTTTTCCTTTTTCTTCACTCTCTTCCAACCGTTTATAGTTTTTTTGTGTTTACGGTTTCCAAACGTTAAACCAGCCTGGTCTACTCTTAACCTCACCTTTATCCAACAAAGGCTGTTTTGTCTTCTAAATTAGTCCTATTTTCTCAATGGAAATCAGACAATTATGTCTTTGTAAATTTCTAGAAATACTGCTTCTTTAACATTGTCTTAACTTGAAATTTCACAGAAATGACCTCAGCACTGAGGAGTAGTAGTCTGCACTGTATTTGTTGTTACACTGAGCACAGGGCAACCAGTTATCATTCACACTCCATTTCTAATTTGTCCCTTTCACTATGGCTCTTTTCTGCTTTTGGGATTGCCTTGTCTGTTGTGCCTCTCTCCCAGGTCTGCACAAGCATTGCTGACATTTGATCCTCTAAGAATCTCTTTTACAGTGCAGTTTAGGTGAGAAGACTAGGTGTTTTTTGCCCTGGTGTCAGTGAAAGGGTTGTTTTACTGCTTGAATGTCAATTTTTGTTTAATTTAAATTTTCATCACTGTTGTTTTTATCACTTCAATAAAAATCTGATTTTTAAAAAAGCATCTATATGTTTGCATTATTTTGCAGGTTTTTCAGATTCCTACAATTGGCAGCATTACCCATGTGTTTTTCTTTTTTGGTAAGAAGCTGAAAGTGTATCAGCAGTTTTGTTAGTTCCAAGATGTTTTGAGACAAGACCAGGTCTAATTTTCAGCTTTTGATTTGTATCATTGTGGCCATTTATATAATGAGGACCTTCCAGCCTTATACTACTGACCTAGGCTTTGAATATTTTTCTTGAAACTTTCTTGCATGCCTGTGAAGAGTAGCATCAAACACGTGTGTACTGCTCCCTAATTAGAACACCCAATGTCAGTCTTTGTGTAACAGTAAATCACATGTTACCCAGAACCGGGATTTTGATAAATCTAAATCACATATTCCCTATCAGCAGAATAATGTGAGATATCACTATGATTTACATCAAAAAATTCCTTTAAAAATAAAGTATACTACTGTGAAAAGATAACAATTAAACAAATAAAGGGTTAGGGTCCAATGAGAAGCTCCATTTAATGTCCATAATCAGTTGAAAAGAAAAGGGAGTAAAAAAGCAGATAGGCATCAAACTTTGTTATAAAAAGGAGAAGTAACATCCTTCATGCTGTTTTTCCTCAACTTTAAGAACAGAAATTAATATGACATTAGAGACTATGCATTACCAAAAGATTCAGCTTTCCCCATAACTCATATCTAGCAGTCATGGAATCTACCTAATTGCTTTTCTCTGGACTTTTCTGCAAGGAGCACTTCAGGTGAAGTGCGAGTTGTAATCTATACATCAAGCTATATAACTTAACATTCATTTAGTCTTCTTACTGGTTCTGTACACAATGTGGATGTTGATAGCAACAAGACCAATATGACTTATAGGTCATTCTCATAAGAGGTACTTTCTAGTTTCAGATCTATTGTGTATTCATATGTACCATTTGTACTTTTTCCGTGTAATGCCTTACATTAAATTTCACCTTCCACAAATCTGCCTAAGCCTGTGTTCTGTCCAAAACCCTCTGTAATGATTCAACTGATTCTAGGTTAACTGCCATTCCACCTAGCTTGGTATTATCTACACACTTAATCAGCTTGTTATTTTTATTCCTATCCTGATCATAATAATAGTAATTCCTTAAATTTATATGTATGTATGTATATTAAAAATAGCAGTGACCCCCGATGGCCTATTTTAGCATTGCACAATTTTGATAAGATTTCTCCCATCATAAGTTTCCTTTCTGTGTTTTAGCCAATTTTGCACTCATGTACATACACTGCCATGCACTCCCACTTCTTTTAGTTTGATGCCTAATATCTCATGCAAGACCTTATCAAATGCTTTCTGAGGGTCATGATAAATAATATCATATGTACCTCTCAGATTATATTGTTTTGTTGATCCCTCATTGAATACCAGACTATTAGTAAAACACCACCCCAACCACCAGAGCCCATGTTAACTGTTGAAAAACTTAGTCACTGAACTCTTTTAGGATAGGGTGAAGGTTTTATTTCAACCACCATGTACAACCTTGTGTTTGATTTTTTTTTTTCAACCAGAAAAGGCTGAATTCACATTTTCTTCACTCAAGTTTGACACTGAGTTGAATTATTTAGAGAAGTAAGATTGACAAAAAAACTACATGGAATCAGAATTTCCAGAATGGATTTACAGTGCTCTTGTAATGACTGTTTTGCACCCGAACTGTCCACATCGCTCTCCCCAGTCCTTTGGGCAACTTGTTTCTACATACAGAATACCAGTAGTGATAAATACACTCAAATCAACAGGTCTGGTTTTGCACTTCCTGTTTCTCTTCATTGCCATCACAAGCTTTCAGATTCACTGATTTCCTGCACTGAAATAATGTAAAGTAGAGAGAGGCAATCAGATTGTTTTGTTTTGCATCATTCTGACAAGATTGTTTTATTCATTTTCTGCATATGGGGAATATTCAGGATAGGCAGTGTGTCAAGGAGGAAGAACAGGCATTGTGACTAGAATAGTGGATGGACTCATTGCCAGCCAGGAGGCAGTGATGGATGGAATGAGTGAACTGACTTATTGGACTGGATTATTATTACCGAGAGCAGTAACAGGACAATAATGAAGATCTGATCACTTTCATAAAATAGAAGATAATTGAGAAAACCCGTAAAGTATTGAAGTTGCTATAGAAATAAGTAGTATTAAGCGTATTCACAGTGTTGTGATTTAAGTGATGGGATCATCTGGTTTGTGGCTTGAACATGCTCCTTGAAGGACATATTTTTGGTGGTATACTTAATCATGCAAATTGTGCTATATAAATTGCCTATGCACAATGCATACACAAACAAATACATAGGTAAAACATATCCTTAGTGAGTCTGAGAGAATGTTACTTTGCACTACAGGCTTCCCTGAATTACAAAAAAGCAGCTTTATAATAATTCCATGTATACACAGAAAGCCTCTTAATTCCCTGTTTCATCTTATAGAGCACAAAGAATCTACATTTTTGTGGTTGAGAAGAACTGACATAACACTAGCTCCAACCCAATCATCGCTGCAGACATTATGAGTATACCATGCTGCAGAACAGAGCACACCTGAATATTTGGAGTGGTGCTAGATGTTGGTGATTCACAATAATGGGCTTAGTCATGTTTACAGCTGATGCTGCATTCAGAAACTGTCTTCACAGCAGCCTGGCGAACAAAGTAGAGCTGGAACTATGTTGGCTGCATTAAGGTGTTCTTATCTGTTTATGTGCTGTGTTTTACTTATATGTCTACTTGCATTATCCTGAGCATCATGGCTCTAAAACATATCATGGAAAGGTTGAAATGACATGTTATGGAATGTGAAAATTCAAGTGATAGTGTAAGTAAAAACAGCTTAACTAAATAGTATTCAATAAAAGGCAAAATCTTATTTGGGTTTTGTTTTGATGGCTGATGTTTCTGTTAAACTCTTTCTTTCAATTTTCTTGTATTTTGGTACTATTTAAACAAATATTAGCGTCATTTATCGGTTCCAAGCAAAGCTTAAAAATGTTTTTCATTTAAATTAGTGCCAAATAGGTGTGTGCATTATGAAGGGAATTTCAGGAATTGAAGAATGGGATGTCTGAATATTATATATAATGTATGTAATATTGAAAAAAGTTAACTACAGATTAATAAAGGTGATTTCACTTATAGTTAAAAGTATTCTGAACTTCTAACAAACACTGTTAGAATTCAATGAAAAAAAAATACGGGAAAAGACAGATACATCAATAGATCGATCGATCCCAAGGGGAAATTCACATACTCCAGCGGCAGCATACTGATAAAAAAAAATATTAAATTAAAGAGTGATAAAAATGCAGGTATAACAGTAAACAACTTTGTATAATGTTAACGTTTAACCAAGGGTGGAATTGAATAGTCGCATAGTGTGGGGGAGGAACGATCTCCTCAGTATGTCAGTGGAGCAGGACAGTGACAGCAGTGTATTGCTGAAGTTGCTCCTCTGTCTGGAGATGATCCTGTTCAGTGGATGCAGTGAATTCTCCATGACTGACAGGAGCCTGCTCAGTGCCTGTCGCTTTGCCAAGGATGTCAAACTGTCCAGCTCCGTGCTTACAATAGAGCCTGCCATCCTCACCAGTTTGTCCAGGCACGAGGCGTCCCTCTTCTTTCTGCTGTCTCCCCAGCACACCACCGCGTAGAAGAGAGCGCTCACCACAACCGTCTGATAGAACATCTGCAGCATCTTATTGCAGATGTTGAAGTATAGTTGGCTCTGTCCTCTCTTGCACAGAGCATCAGTATTGGCAGTCCAGTCCAATTTATCATCCAGCTGCATTTAAAAAGTGGTATATACAAATAAATACACATATGCAGGTTTTTTTTTTTCTTTTTCATTTTTTATTATACTAAAACAAAGCTTCTTAAAGCATCAAAAGTTTTTTCAGCCCTGGATTGCCCTGTACTGTTCAATGTCTGCTACATTCTGAAAAGGATAAGAGTATTTGCAAAGAGCAGCAATTAAACTAAAATGCATTGAAAGTCTGTAAAGATATAGCTGTTATAAGGTACACTAGGTACTACGATACAATATCAAGAAAACAATAAAAGATTTAGCAAACAAAATGGAACAAATCTACAGTGAAATTTAAAAAGAAATACAAATTAGCCTGCTTACTGCTAAGCTACAATGTTGAATAAGCAGGAAAGTTAACATAATTAAATATACTGAACAGATATAAATTGCAATGAATTAATCATTAATTTAGTAGTAAAGAAAAATATAGAATCACACTAGTCAGACAGTAAATATACTTAGAAGCATATGTATATATATATATATATTTTTTATATGAAAAAGAGACCAATTTTACATAAGAAAAAAGAAATACAGAAAACCCAATTGGTAGCTAATAATAAATTACAATGAGAAACGTGTAATAGTTGAATCAATCCACTATTACATGTATTAATATGAGGCTCCAGCAAATTGATTTTTTTTTTTTTACGGTGTCCTGTTCTGCTGTGAAGCAATCAGAATTGATGTCTGAATGCTGGCGACTAGCCTTACAGTTTTTCTCTCAGGTGGAGCGTTACAGCTTCTGCTGACGTCACGCCTGATACCAAAACTTTATTAAAAATATTTTCAGATGTTTTTAAGATTCGAACCGGACACGGAGACAAAAGTGAAAGAAAAGAAGAGAGAAAAGGAAGAGGTGGAGGTAAAGGGGGTTTCGTATAGAATAAACAATAAATGAACCAGAATCCGCTTCTAGACCTGCAGAAAGAAGGGGAAACACAAGACAAAAACATTGCTGCATCAGCTACATGAAGATATATAAAAGTAAAAATGTTTTCTGACAATCATACAGTAATTATTACTGAGGCATTTAGGCCACCACAACCTTAGATCATGTGCTGAAGATGTCCAAGTCATACTTATGAAATCACCATGTGAGCACCTGTGTGTGTACGCACGCTTGTATGTGTAAGGTTTCTCTATAGGAGCATCCAATAGTGAGTGTGAAGGGCCACAGACCTGCCCCCAAAACGTGCGGAAGATGGAGGGAGTTCCAAGCCCAGAGATCCAGAGGTCACCCCAGAGCGTGGAGACCCCAGGGAGGCCGTCACCAGAGAAGCCCCAACCCCCCGAGAGCGCAGAGGATCACCCGGGGTCACAACCAGCAGCCGGCAGAGTCCCGGAGATATCAACGGCAAGCCCTCAGGCCCCCCAGCCGCTCCCCGAGTCGGCCGGGCCCGGAACCCAGCAGCCCGGGACCCAGGGCGACCCACCCGCCGAGGATCCAACAGAGCCCAGGGAACCAGATCCCACCAGGCAGCCACCGGGAGCGACCAGACAGATGCTTAAGGCAGGGGAGGGTAGGCAAAGATGTTGTAGTATTGCCAGATGTCCCAGGAGAGGGGAGGAGTCCAAAACCCCACCTGACATATACAGTCACACACAAACACAGTCATACACTCCCTCCCTCATGCTCTCACATACACATACAACCCAAGACTTACAAGGATGTACGCCAGACACCCATTCACACTCCCCACACACCCTACCTAACTCTGGTCCCGGTGCTGCCGCACCTGAGGTACAGCCATTCCTGGACGCCAGAGTTAGCCCGTTCCGCAGGGGTAATAGTGAGCAGGCACCCCTCCAACGCAGAGCAAAGCAACCCACCACTCCAGACCACAGGCAGACGGCCAGCTCCCACTCCTAGCCTCCAGCCCCGGCAGCTAACTGAGAACAGAGGTGTAATAAGACCTCTAGTCTCCCTCCGCCTGCTCTAATGTAGTGTTGGTGTGTGTTGATAAGGTGCATTTTGTGGTTGGGGGCGGGCAGTGCCGGCACCATGTGGCCTACACCAGCTGATGCCAACACACAGCCCCACCTCCCCCAAAACTCTCCGTGACTAGGTGCAGTTTAAAATTGGAAGTGGACACCGCACTCGGAGTGAGGCTGAAATTTCCCCACCGGATGCCGTTGAGTGTGCCCACTCCCAAGGCCCTAAGTGTGCATTTGTGTGGAATGTTTTTTGTGGAAGTGTTTAATGTGCAAATAAAATTGGGGTGTAGGCTGCCACAGGACTGCGGAAATGGGATCCATACCGCACCCCTGACTTACCCACACCCCAAGGCCCTATGTGCATGTTTGTGTGATGATGTGAAGGAGCAGGAGGAGGGAAATGTCTGAGGATGGGGAGGAACGGCTGAGGGGCCTGAGCCCTCCAGGGAGCCAGCTCCCCTACTGGCCCCAATAGGCACCTCCGTTCCCAAAATCCACCCGGGCACGGAGGCCCCAGCCTATCTAGCCATGGCCCGAAGCAGCAGCATCACAGAGCCCCACGGAGTCTGAGGCCACCAACCCACACCACCCCAGCAGAATATTTACTCCCATCCCCACATTTACTCAACATTCAGATTAAGTAAGACATAAGACACCCAGGATAAAGCTGGATCCTCCCTCCCGGACATCCCTCCCCATGGTGGAACTGCCGCACGTTCGCCCTCTTCCCGGCAGCGTACATGCCAGGACCCAATCCCCAAGGCCCCACCCATATCCCCATCCGGGACGCCCCAACCCTAAGCCACCAGGCCCACACCCAGACCAACCCAGGGCATTGCAGCCACTAGGCAGCGACCGCAGCCACCGTCAAGACCCCCTAAGGCCCACACACAACCACCAGAAGCCCACCCCGAGGTAACCCAAGCACCACCAGAGTCGGGCAGCAGCCCCCCAGCCCAAGACCCCCCTAGTGAACCCACCCCAGGGATCCTCCAGATACTCCAAGCTCAGACTCTCCACCACATCAACCACAGCATCCCGCAGGACCATATCAATGACCCTCCATCATCGCTATGTGATGGAACCGATCAAAGGAGCCCAGAGAGATTGATTTGAAGTGGAGGCAGAGGCTGTCTCAAGTGTAATATGATCCAATAAAAGATTTCTATACTGGTTAATGCAAAGATTATCTTTGTTTTTCCAGTTTATGAGGATAGTTTTCTTAGCGATGCATATGGCAGTGAGAACCACGTGAACCAAATTTGTTTCAATCGGGACATCCTCTAGGTTCCCCAGCAAGCAAAATGAGGGGGAAGTTGGGATATCACATTTCAGACACTTTGACAGGTCTTCACATACTCTATACCAGAATCCCTGAACAGGTGGACATGACCACAGTGCGTGGATATAACTGTCAGGAATGTTGTCTGTGCAGTGTGTGCAGGTGTCAGATGGCACAAATCCCATCCTGAACATCCGATGACCTGTATAGTGTACTCTGTGTAGAATTTTGTATTGAATTAGTTGTAAATTGGGGTTTCTGATCGTTTTAAACAGGTTTGGGACCAGAAAGTCTGATCAAAGCTAACTAATAGATCCTCCTCCCATTTGCCTATAGGAATTGCTATTGTATCATCTATTTTGGTCAATGTTTTATATACTTTAGACAGTAATTTGGGGTGTTTGAGATTACAGAAGTCTAATACCCTTGATGGTGTTTGTAATTCTACTTTAAGCTTAAATTTTTCTTTAACTACTGATTTAATTTGGAGATATTCTAAAATCTATTCTTGTCTATCCCAAATTGGGAGACTATTCTGTTAAATGGAATGAAATCCAATCCTTCAACTATGTGTTCCATGTATAGAATTCCTTTACTTTTCCAGTATGGGAGGTTCATCATTTTATTGTTTTGCAATATGTCAGGATTATTCCAGATGGGTGTGCGTCTGCATGGAATTAGTGAAGACTCCGTCATTTTTAGATATTCCCACCATGCTGTCAGTGAGGTACTGATATTAATACTTTTAAAGCTTTCATGCTTTCTTATTTTTGAGCTAATAAACGGTAGGTCCGAAAGCTCTATAGTATTGCAAAGTGTCTGTTCTACATCTAACCAGGACTCATCCAGCGGGTTATGTTGCAACCATCTTGGTATATATTGGAGCCTGTTGGTTAAGAAATAATGATAGAAGTTGGGTAGATCCAACCCTCCTCTATCTTTGGTCTTCTGTAGTGTTTTTAAGCTAATTCGTGGAGGTTTATCCTTCCAAAGGAATTTAGTGATGGAGGAGTCCAGGGATCTAAACCAATCAGATGATGGCTTGTTTGGGATCATAGAAAATAAGTAATTGATTCTTGGTAAAACCATCATTTTAATTGTGGCAACCCTCCCCATAAGTGATATCGGTAAGGATTTCCATCTAGCAAGATCATCTTCCACTTTCTTTAATAGTGGGATGTAGTTTAGTTTAGTTAGATCTGCCAGCCTGGGAGACACATGAATGCCCAGGTATGTAATATTCCCTGATTCCAATTGTGTATTAAGGGAATTGACAAAAGAGAAATTAATTGGAAGAACTGTGGATTTTAACCAGTTTATTGAATAATCTGAAACTCTTGAAAAGGAGTTTATTAGTTCAATTGCCTGGGAGAGAGAGGATTGAGAATTCTGAAGATAAAGTAACACGTCATCTGCATAAAGACTGATTTTATGTTCTATGTTCTTACACTTTATGCCTTTAATAACTGTAGTTTGCCTGATTGCTGCTGCTAGTGGTTCAATAAAGATAGCAAATAGCGAGGGGGAGAGAGGGCATCCCTGCCTGGTCCCCCTCTGAAGACAGAAGCTATCTGATGTTTGGTCATTTGTCCTGACGCATGCTGTTGGTGAACTGTATAAAATTTTAACCAGTTTATGAAGAAGTTTCCAAAACCAAATTTATGTAAAGTTGCAAATAAGAACTTCCAGTTAACTCTATCAAAAGCCTTTTCTGCATGGAGAGATAATATACTGGTTTCCATGTTTCTGCTATAAGAAAAGTCTATTAAGTTGAGTAATCTACGTGAATTTGTGGATGAATGTCTCCCCTTAATGAAACCAGTTTGGTCTGGATGTATTATGAAAGGGGTTACCTTCTCTAATCTTTTTGCAAGGGCTTTACAAATTATTTTCAGGTCAACATTAATAAGAGAAATTGGGCGATAGCTGGTAGGAAATATAGGATCTTTGCCTGGTTTTAACAGGAGACTAATGTTGGCTGAATTCATGTTTGGCTGTAGTCTACCATTTTCTTCTATTTCACACATTATTCTGAAGAATGTTGGAGCCAGAATGATCCAGAATTCTTTGTAGAACTCTGCTGGAAACCCATCTGGACCTGGAGCCTTCCTATTAGGCATGGAGTTAAGAGCTTCCTGAAGCTCATCTGATGTTAATGGCGAGTCCAGGACTGTAGCTTGGCTATCTGATAATTTAGGAAGTATTATCCTGTCTAGAAACTCATTGATCTCATTATCTGATGGGTTAATCTGTGGTGAGTACAAGGTTTTGTAAAAATCTCTGAAAGTGTTGTTTATTCTTTCAGGGTCATATACTATATTCCCAGTTGAGTCTTTAACAGCAGATATGGCAGTTTTCTCTTTGTTTATTTTTAACTGGTTGGCTAAAACTTGCCTGATTTATTACCGTGTTCAAAGTTTTCTATTCGTAGTCTTTGTGCTAAAATTGTGTTTTTGTCAATAATTCCTTTAAGTTCTAGTTTACTTTTACGCAATTTGTTTTGTAATTCTTCTTCTGGGGATGCCTCTAGAGACTTAATGATTTCTTCTAATTCCTGAATACGTTTGTTTTCTATTTTTTTCTTATGTGATGAGAAGGAAATTATTTTACCTCTCATCACTGCTTTCCCTGCCTCCCAGAGAACAGATGCTGATGTTCCAGGAATGTCATTGTGTTCTAAATATAAAGCCCACTCTTTTTTATAATATTCCACAAAACCTTCATCTTTAAGCAGTGACGTATTAAACCTCCAGTTTTACCTGATGGGATTGTTTTCTTATTTAACAGAGTTAAAGAAACTGGAGCATGATCGCTGACAACTATAGGGTGTATCTCAGTGTCTGAAATGTCAGCCAATAATGAGCTGCTGACTAGAAAATAGTCCAAACGTGAGTGAGAGTGATGAACATGTGAGAAAAAGTATACTCTCTACGGCTGGGATAAAAAGATCGCCATGCATCACAAAGCCCATAATCACTCATATACTGTTTGACTATATTAGTGGAATGCCAATGCTGAGTCCCAGCTGTACTGAGCCTGTCTGAAGAATGATCCATCCAAAAATTAAAATCTCCCGCAAGTATAAGTGGACAGTCCAAGTGTTCGGAGAGTACAGAGAAAAATTATGAAAGAATGCGGGTCATCTATGTTTGGACAGTATATGCTAACAATACATAAGCTTTGATTTTGTATAGATAGTTTTAGTATTATAAATCTACCATCTGGATCTGAGACTGTGTCCAATACTTTGAAATTTGTATTTTTGTGTATTAAAATAGCTACACCTCTTTGTCTAGAGTTATAGGCGGCAGAGAACAGTCTGGGAAACTCAGATGTTTTAAGTTCATCTGCAACTGTGGCAGACCTATGAGTCTCTTGTAATAAGACAACATCTGCCTGCAGTCTTTTAAGCTGATCAAAAATCTTTAATCTCTTCTCTCTAGAGCCAGTTCCATGAACATTCCAACTGACAAACCTTAGTGTACCCATAGTTGTGTGTGTGATTAGCTAATGTATGGTGCCTTCATGTGAGTTAGTTAAGTAAATAAATGTATAATTTAATCTGAAAAAAAAAAAAATAAAGCAATAAATAAGTAAATAAAAAATATATGTATAATAATGCTAATAACAATAATATTATTAATGCTGATGATAATAATAATGCTGATAATAATAATAATAATACTAATTCTGATAATAATACTAATGCTGATAATAATCAGACAATAATAATAATAATAATAATCAGACAGAACCAAGAGTGTTTGTGGTTGTATGATAAAATGTAATAATTATAATCTAGTGTTTGTATGCGCGCGTTGTGTGTGTGCTGACGCAGTGTAGGAAAGTTGTGTGATTGTGTCATATGGATGTAAAGTTCCAGAAGCAGGTAAAAGGAGGAAAGGAAAGAGTGATAAAGGTTAAAAGGTGTTAGAGGTGTGGGGTGGTGAGAGAACAGGTGATCCCATCATCTAAACACGGATATAGCAGCTTTTTTTATATCCTGACATGCTCATACCCAGTGAATCCCGATAAGAATAATAAACTTGTGACCTGATGTTGGGCTAATAAAGCCAGTCTGTCACTCCTTGCTCCTTGTACAGCCTGTTGTTGATGTAGAGCTTGTCCACAGAAATGACAGCGCAGCTCCCTTCTTGGATGAATTTTTTACGCATTGGGAACAGAACTCTGCGGCGATCCAAAATTTCTTTAGGAAATTGATCATTCACGCTGAAATTTTTCCCTTTGAGCTCTTTCCCGTGGCTCTTAACAAAATCCTTTTGTTTAAAATGCTCAAATTTGGCCACGATGGGACGATATCTTCTGCTGTCTGCTCTCTTGGCTCCAAGGCGATGTACCCGGTGAAAGGTGATGTTTTTTTACCGTTTCTTCGGGTATCTTCATGTGGGTCTGGAGAAAATATTTGATTGTTTGTTCGCAATCCTCCGGTTGTCCTCCGTCTGCTCCGCAGGCCTCACGAACACCAGATTGTCTCTCATGCTGCGGGCCTGAAGATCCAAAACCGTCTCCTTCAGGGTCTTGTTGTCCTGGGAGATCCGTGTCAATCCCTCTTTCAGGGAAGACACAGTCTCCCGCAGAGACGCATTTTCAGCAGCAAGCCACTCCACCTGATCCTGGCTGAATTCCAGAGATTGTCGGAGGTTCTGGAACTCCTGGTGTAGAACCTCGTGCAGGTGGAGTCGTCCCTCAAATCCAAAAAGCCTTTTATCTATAGAATCTAATAATTCTAATATATCCTTGCAGGGAGATGAGGTCGCCTCGGGGGAATCCTGAGGACGGCTTCTCTTGGTAGCAGGTGTTTCCGTGTTAGCTGCTGCTTTCTTAGGCCCCATGACAACAGACTCAAAAACTTGATCAATATAATTTTGTAAACTTTCCAAATTTTCTTCACTTAACTCCAGGTTGAGTGAGTTATACTTACCGGATTAATTGCGTTGTCAGTAAATAAATTTGGCGTAAATG